>NC_137770.1:202542512-202702512 GCF_963455305.1 Plecotus auritus | reverse complement strand
AAACTGCCCCATTAAAACTCAGAAAACTGCACTTGATGTGAAATAGGTAATCACCATTTCACAACGGAATCAAAGCTTTTGGTTTGGTCTACCCATTCTTCTTTGCCTCTCACCCTTAGCCCTGTAACGTCAGCCACTAGACCTTTATCTCTCACTTTGAAATCATGGCCAATAACATGTAGAAACAGGATTTAGCTGGTAACAAACAAAATTCCATTTGGCAGAGCAAAATTCTTCAAATAAAGGAGGAAGCCGAGCTGTAGTTTGACACAGACATGATTGTGAAATAGAGGAAGTGGCTCTCAAAGCCCATCACTTCCCCAGTCACGGTCCCCTGCACTCAGTGTCCATTTCATCTGCCTAAGGACCCAGCACCCTCTTTTCTGTGCTTCATCAGAAAACGGACAGTCTTGGGTTCAATTACCACTTCTCCATACACTATCTGTAAAACCTACGAATATTACTTCATCTCTTTGCGTCTCAGTTTCATCATTTGTAAAATGAAGATTGTACTTATTTCATAGGGCAGTTGAGGATTAAATGAAACGTTAAAAATTAATAGGCATTGTACTTCATAAATCAACCACCAGGAGGAGATGGAAGCTTATAATTCTAAAGCAGTGGTTCTCACAAGATTCCAAACAGCAGCTGGGATTTTTTGAGAAATGTACTTGCTCCTGCTGTATCCCAGAACTGCGTAATCATCATGGGAGTTGGGAGGGAGGAATCAGTTTCAATGAGTCCTCCAGGTGAGTCTCATGCATGCTAAGGACTGAGAAACAGTGATCCAATAAGGTCACATTGTTCTCTGATTTGTTGCCTGTGTAGAGAGAAGACCCAGAAGTCAATTAACACACAATGACAACTGCAATTTACAGAAGGTTACTGAATCCTACAATAGCTGTAATAAGTGGTGTACATAAATTATGGCACGTATCCTTATTTTCACAAGCTATGAGAGAGTTGTTTTTACTCCTATTTTTAATCAGATTGAATGAACTTGCCTTAGTGATGTCATTTAGTCACTAAGTATAGAATCTGTATTCCACCTAGGCCATCAATTTACCCACTACGCCAGTGATTGGCAAACTCATTAGTCAACAGAGCCAAATATCAACAGTACAACAATTGAAATTTCTTTTGAGAGCCAAATTTTTTAAACTTAAACTTCTTCTAACGCCACTTCTTCAAAATAGACTCGCCCAGGCCGTGGTATTTTGTGGAAGAGCCACACTCAAGGGGCCAAAGAGCCGCATGTGGCTCGTGAGCCGCGGTTTGCCGACCACTGCACTACGCTACACAGCCACCCAAAGCCAAGACATGGAAAGACCATTAAAGGGTGATTTTCCTATCCATAGTCTTAAAGTGAATACTTGACTTGTGTCTACTGGCACGAAGGAACATTACTCTTATTATTAATTAATGTAATTTTCTCTGGCTGGTGCTGAGTGTGCTCACTTACTAGTATGTAATAGCTAAGCACTATGCAGAAGAAAAACATTCTCACCACTAATACCCACTGATACCTGTCCTTTAAAAACAGCATCCATTTAATTCAAATTTTAAAAAGAGGACAAAAAGTTCAGAAATAATTGACTTAAAGCAGATTAATAAATTGGTCACATTAACCTCAAAATGTCACAGTAACTGTAAGAAAATGTTACAGTGGGCAAAAATGACTATCAGAGGGCTTCTATTGATATTTGTTGAGGCTATGGCCATTTCATTGCCATTTAAGAGACCAGTGAACCAGTCAAACTGTTAATTATACACTGAGTTCATTTTCTCAATAACAACATATAGGTAAGCCCAAGAATCATTCTGAGGATAAAATTAGCTGATATAGATGAATCAGATGGCATGTGAATAATGTTCAGTATCAACATCATCATCATTAAATCAGATACCTCATAATTGGCTGCTATGTTCACTCAGGCCCTACAGAAGCAGAATCCAAGATGAGATTAAAGGCACAAGGTATTTATTAGGAAAAACACCTGTAAAAGAAAATGGGGCAGGAGCCCAAGAAGGCTGAGAGAGCCATCAGACTCTGACTCAGGTCTGACCTGTGTGGAGGAAGGAAGGTGGTAAGGAAGATTGCATAGGTAATATATAATGGAGGTGTGGTGCTGAGAAATTTTCAGTGAAGCTGATGGGGAGTCCTCAAGTCAGTCACCCATCAGAGGAGTCCTGTGTCTCCCAGGCACTGGTCTGTATTAGTATCCTTACCCTCTCAGTCATCATTGGCTGGGAGCAGCCCATGTACCTCATACAAACACAGTGGTGGGTACCAGAGCCATCGGTCAAATACGCTTCCTGCAAAGAATCGAGAGGCTCCTTTCAGAGCTGCCTCCTCTGCGTGGCTTCCTTCGTGTTTCCTTGCTAAATTGTTGACTAATACAAGCAAACATATGAGTAAAACTAACAGGAATGCTTTCATCTTTCTTCAATAACTCTCATTTAAGAGCCACCAGCTACTCTGGATTTGTATTGAATGAGTTAATACTTAAAACACTGATTGATGCCTAGCTAATGGTGAATACTAAACTGTTATTAATATGAGGATCTTCGAGTTTAACGGAACTTCTGAAAGAAGGAATGCCACAGGACTATAAGTCTGAGGTGCTCTTCTAGCTGGCATTTAATGAGGCAATGTGGTCACAAAACCTTTTCCTATTAGGTAGGCAAAAAAACCAAGGCAAAGATGAGGAGACAGAGAGGAGCCTCTCCAGAAACTATCTCCTCACAAAAGTTCTTATCACAAGAAACAGAATTGCTTGTAATTGTATGAGGTGAGAGATGTTAACTAAACTTAGGAACACTATGTTTGTCGTGAGGGACCTTGCCTTTTAATTTAATTTTAGTTTTAAATCACAAAGCTACCTCAGATATGTACATGTATGAATTCAGTGACTAATGCATAATCACATCATACTTACAAACTATTCATAAGTAATCAATTATATTTAACTTACATACAACAAAGTTAACACAAACTTTTTTCCAATAAATTATTTCACACAGGTATATGCTTAAAATCTATTTAATTGTTCAAACTGTGTTAGAGAATACATATTGTGGAATACATACTTCATTAAATTCAGTTACAACATTGATGATTTCCATTGGGAATTTCTTACACTACCATGATTATTTTTTTAATTTTATCGAAAAAAAATGTATCATCTGCTACTAAATCTGTGTTAATGTCAAAACAAATTTTTCAATTCTGCATTTAATTATGTCACTTTCAGCTCACTGGTTTCATAAATATTACAGATCCAATTTTAATTATTTTTTAAATATTTCTAAAACATGTTTTCTAATCACTTTTTTAATGAAGATCTATAATTGACTTGTGTTTGCATATCACTTTCCTCTACATGTTTTACTTTTTTCAAAGAGAATAGCATGGAATGTGCAAAAGCTCTGGCTCTCCAATGCAAAGCAAAAGAAAAAGAAAAGAAACTACAAAAAACACCCACAAAATTTACTTCTGTATCCTGATTTTTAACCTTAAGTTTTGTTTTCTCTCCTTGTCTATTTTTTTAAATGTTAGAAATGATATTATTAACATAGACCCCTTCAGGCGAGGGCAATAAGAGATTCAACACTTAGAATGTGAACATACAAGAGTTGGGAAGTAATTACGTAATAAAAATAACAATGTTACTATTTTAATTACTTGGAGGCTAGAGCTTTACATTATCAAAATATTGTGGTTTCAAATTCATTGGTAATAAGTATATTAACTTTCTGGATCAAAATGGAGAGCCTTTCAAGATAAGATGTGCGGTCAACAATGACTTAATTAGTCAGGATAGCAGGACTCCGGGGTCAAGGCTGTTTCCACCATTACGGTCTTACCACCATATGAAAATGGGACCTTATTTGTATAGCACTTGTTTCTGTCATAGGTGTAGCAGGTTTCATTGTCTTCATCACAGATATTGCTCTGGGTGGCAGTAACCACTTGGTTTCCCAGTTCCACTTCTGTAGAATCACATTTTTTACAGCTGAAAAACAAATCTATGCATTAGGCAATCCCCATCAAATGTTGTATCCAAAATAAATCCGTTCTTTGCAGTGCTCTACAATGTAGAATGGTTTATGGGATTTTTTTCAACCTTTAATATAAAAATTAATTGAAAGTAAGTAATCCTATCTAATAAAGAGGGAATATGCTAATTGACCATCACTCTGTCACAAAGATGGCTGCACCCACAGCTGAGGCCAAGTTCCCACAAGGAGCCTTAAGAAGCAATCAACAGGGACCGGAGGCTACACCCTCCCCCGCCCCCGTGGGGCTTGACAGGGGACCTCAAGGTGCGCTTCCCATCCTGGTGCTGGGCTAGGGGACCTCAGGCTGCTCCCCCCGCCCCAGCGCCAGGCCAGGGGACATCAGGCCATGCCCCCCACCAGGTGGGGCTTGACAGGGGACTTAAGGCCATGCCCCCCACCCAGCAGGGCTTGACAGGGGACCTCAGGTTGCGCCCCCCCACCCGGCAGGGCTTGACAGGGGACCTCAAGGTGCGCTTCCCATCCTGGTGCTGGGCTAGGGGACCTCAGGCTGCTCCCCCCGCCCCATTGCCAGGCCGGGGGACCTCAGGCCGCACCCCCCGCCCACTGGGACTTGACAGGGGACCTCAGTCCGTGCCCCTTGCCCCAGCACTGGGCCAGGGGACCTGAGGCTGCGCCCCCCTGCCTGGCTGGACTTGACAGGGGACCTCAGGCCGTGCTCCCCACCCAGCAGGGCTTGATGGGGGACCTGAAGCTGCGCCCCCCTCCTGGCACTGGGCCAGGGGACCTGAGGCTATGCCCCCTGCCTGGCAGGACTTGACAAGGGTGGGATTGGCCGGGTCTGGATCTAGCCCAATGCGGGGAGGCAGGGGGGCAGGCCAGGTCTGGGTCTCACACAATTTTGAGGTGCATGTGGGTGGGCGGGGACTTGACTCTGGATCCCGTGGTGAGTCCCAGACTCTGACAGGAGGAAGGTTTTCATATACATTTTACTAATTTTCTTTCATCTCTGACACTTCTATTATAGAGAAAGGGCAAATAGCAATATTAAATTATTTCCTCTAATTAATGCCCTTTTAATGTGCACGAATTTCATGCACCGGGTCACTAGTATGATTAATAATATACTATTGTTTTGCCTATACCATATAGCAACTTCTACTCTGTTAGATTAACTGCCAATTGTGTATTGTAATTAAATAAGTTATTTATGGTGACAAAGAAGGAAGAATATTTTTAAAGAAATTGTTTGATACTGAATTCTGTAGTTTCAAAAAAAAACACCTACATGTTAATATGCCTGAAATCCAATTACTGAGCTATTAAGACAAATCAGCCCTTCCTGTACTAGTGGCAAGTATTTCTTTGTTAGACTAAACTTATAGCTAACTTTTATCTGCAATTACATTTTATGAATTTATGGAACCTAATAATTAACATGGGAATTAATGTATTCAAAAGTTAAAATTATATTGATAAATGTTTAGACCCCAACATATTTTCCAAAACATTCTTACTAACAAGTTAATTTTTAAAGTTATTAACTTGTATATATATGTATAGTAGTATGAAGGAAAATCTCTTACATGTCAGACAAATGGTACACAAATTTGGTTCTCAATGGTGAGGTGGGATCAGAGATATTCTCCCTGTTGTTAACAGGAACACTAAAAAAGAGAAAAACAAGTCAAAATGATGAAACTAACAGATATTGCTCTTTTTTGGTAATAGGTATATTGCTAGGGCAGTAATTTTCACGAGGGCATTTAGTGAATTTAGCACTCTAAAAGAATCTATGGTAATGCTCATACTCAGATTTCACAGTAATTTGCTATAATTTAAGCATTTCCCATTCAAAATAAACCTCACAACAGCTCCTCTCTCAGTGATGTTTGCTCACTTGGCAAATCCGTTTTTCCCTTTAGCAATCAGCTCAAGTTTTACCCTCTCTATGACCTCTATGATAACTTATATCCCATCTCCACTCCTCAATAAACTCCTTCTTCTGTAGTCTTATTAAGCTCATCTGTCATTATTATAACAAACACCATATCATAGTTGCTTGAGGCATAACTGCTTCCTTAGACTACATAGTTCCTTGAGGCAAAAACAGTTATGTATTCCCAGTGCCTCACTACATGTGTAGCATGTGGAATATATTCAATATTTGTGGAATGAATGGACAGCTATTATTATCCACAATTTTGAAATGCATAAATTATAAATTAGAGAGGTTAGCTACCTAGCCAAGATCACACAACTACTAAGTAGTAAAGCTGTAGCTGGAATCCAAATCTCTTGATTTGGTGATTGCCATGAAAAATTAGATAATGCTTATCAACTAGTTCAGGTGAACTTGTACATTTTTCATCTATGTCATCATTCTCCTCATATGCACTCATCTCTACCAAAAGATATAAAGAAAAACTTGTGTTTCCTAACTCAGTGTTTAGCAATAATATTTATATAAATATCTAAGCAAAAACCTGGATGACATCCCTGAATCCTCCCTTTCTGTCATGACCTATATTTAATCCCATGTCACAGTTCAATTAATTCTAATTCTTTGCATCTGTGAAATCCATCCACTTGGTTCAGGACACTGCCTCTTCTCTCCTAGCAATGCCTTCCTTCAGTCTTGACCCCTACAAGTGCATTGGCTACATTATTGCCGAAATGGCCTTTCTAAAATACAAGCCTAATTTCCTTCTCTGCTTAAAACCTAGTGTCTCCCCAGAAATACCAGGCTATCTTTAATGGCATGCTGTCGCTCTTCAGCCTCATCTCTCACCATGCCACCCTCTTTACACTACATGCCAGCTCTAAACAACAGCTGACAATTCCATAAACTTACCAGGCTTTTCTCATCTCCATGTTTTAATAACAAAAATAGTTCTAACATTTACTAAGCGCTTACAGTGTACCTGGTACTATGCTAAATATATTACATGATGATCTCATGTAATCCTTATAGCAACCCTGCTTCCTTTTCCTAGAATGATCTTCCTCACTTATCAACCCTGTCATTCCCCACACATTTACCCAATTAATTCCCATTCAGCCAGCTAGCATCCATCATTCACTTCCACTACTTACTCCAAACATTCTTCCTGCCTCCACTGCCACTCTCCACCAGCCCACAAGGATTGGACTGGGTGCCCTCTAACATCCTTTGCCTATTCCTGTCATCACAGCATTTACAATACTGTACTGTAATTGCCTTTTTACCTGTTTATAGTTCCCTACTTGACTGTAAATTCTCCAACAGTCCCCAACTCCAATCCTCATTGGCATTCAGTAGCACTCAATAAATATTTGTCGAATGAATGAATGGACTTATTCTTTATTGGCTTGAAAGGTTCTAGTAATATCAGAAAGGGCTTTAAATATTGATAGAGATAAGGGAATAAACATGTATGAATGTCTGCTTTGGGTCAAACAGTGTTCTAGACACTTTTACATATTATCACATTTAATTCTCACAACCCTATAAAGTATATGTATACTAGTATATCTACATACATATATTGTATCCCTCTTTTATGGTTTAGGAAACAGGCTCAAATTAGTCGAGTAATTTATCCAAAGTCATATTGCTAGGAAGTGATGGAGTTGGGAATAATGCCATAATGACATGGCAATAATAATACAACTTTTAGAAATGAGATCAGAGAACCATTAACACACAGCAGGCAAAGTGGGTGAAGTCACTGAATTATCTGAATTCAGAAAAAAATATAAAAAGAATGGTCATAGAAAAAAAGATTAGAGAATTATAGAGTGCCATTTAAAAATCTGAAGATTTAAACATAAGATAGACACTCCTCTTCAATGTCATGAATGCCATCGATCCCTTCAAGTCACATGCTTCTCCAACTGTTCTCTCTCTAACAGGGAGCTGAGTGGTATAGAGTCTGAATGGTTCGAGAAAACCTGCCAGAGGAAGTGATGTCTAAGCTAAGACATGCAGGTTGAGGAGAAGTTAACCAGGCTAAGAGGAGTGGGAGAAAGGGTTCTTCAAGCAAAGGAACAACATGCACAAATAGAAGAGGAAGAAAGCAATGTGAGTGGGGAATAATGAGGGCACTACATTATTTCTGGATTTTCAAACCTGAGGTGAAAAAAAGTGTCAATGGAAGAGCTTGAGAGATATGCTCAGTGTTGTAGGTTAGGCCGAGGCGTTTGTAATTCATCACAGTAACAATGTTGGGTAAACCAAGGTATTTTAAGAAGTAGAGTAACAAATAGGGGAAAAGGAGACATATGTAAAATTTTAGACAAAATTTTTTTAATTAGAAAAAAAAGTATAGTATCATAAAGATAATTGGCATGTAGGTTAGGTGGATGAATAATAGCAAATACGTTTTGAAAGTATGCCAGAACTATTCATTCTCTAAAAAAAAATAGATCTCAATTTATCTTTATAGTAGCTCCATGAGATATATACTATTTCCCCCTATTTAAAGATGAGCAAGTTGCCCTGGCCGGTTTGGCTCTGGTCAGGGCACATGCCTGGGTTGCAGGCTAGATCCTCAGTCGGGGGTGTGCAGGAGGCAGCCAATGATGACTCTCTCATCATTGATGTTTCTAACTCTCTCCTCTCCCATCCTCTCTGAAATCAATAAAAACATATATTTTGCCAAAACCGGTTTGGCTCAGTGGATAGAGCGTCGGCCTGCGGACTGAAGGGTCCCGGGTTCGATTCCAGTCAAGGGCATGTACCTTGGTTGCGGGCACATCCCCAGTAGGAGATGTGCAGGAGGCAGCTGATCGATGTTTCTCTCTCATCGATGTTTCTAGCTCTCTATCCCTCTCCCTTCCTCTCTGTAAAATATCAATAAAATATATTTTTTTTAAAAAAAACATATATTTTTTTAAAAGATGAGCAAGTTGTAGTTTATAGAGTAGTTAAGTAACTTGTATACAAGAGCACAACCAGTGACCCAACCAGAACTTGAAACAAAATTTTAAAAACATTCTATTGGACGTTACGTTGTTTCAGAAAGAGGTACCTAATTGCTAGGAAAGTATTCAAGGCAGAAGTGTTCACAAGGAAGGCTTTACTGATTGGATCCAATAGGAATCTCATTTATTAAATATTATTAGCATTTTGGCAATTAAACGTCAAGACTCATAACTTATAACTTGGACTACATGTGAAAAGAAATGAATATCTGGAGTCCAATGGACAAGTGAAGACTAAATCAAATTAGTCAATTTGATTAGTCTGCCTTACTTTACCTCTATGCCGCCACTTGAGTACTATGTAAAATACTCTGTAGTTCAGATGTGGTACAAAATAAAGCTTTTAGTGTTATCTCAAGTTTCATTTTGAACTGATCAAGAGCAACTAAAGGTTCAGATTCAAACGGAAATAACTCCATATAAACAGGGCATGTTGATGACGAGATCTGAACCTTCAGTTATAATCATCTGATCTAGCTGACTGGTTTTAGATTGTGTGGGAACCTTGTTCCTGCTCCCAACTTGTGCATAACTGACTCAGGTCCATTAACTAGATTCAGTCTCATGTCAGGTGCTACTTACCACAAAGAGGAGCAAGACATAGTTATTACCTTCAAACAATGACTGATATGACAGAATATCTCTGCTTACAACATGAAGAAATGAAACATAAAATACCACGTACATAATCCTGATGTTCCTCTCTACAATGTCTTGAGTAGGATCATCGGGAGAAGGGATGACCCTAGAAGTAACCCGGACACACTTGCATTTGTTGTCCACAAGAACAGTCCTTTCATCTTCGTCTTGGGCTGGAAAGATACAATGTATTAAGAAGAAATGGACCTGAGGGGTGGGGAGGGGTGGTAAGGGCTGGGAGGAGGGAGATAGAAGGGGGGGAATGGGAGATATCCATAATACTATCAACAATAAAAAATACGTATTTTAAAAGAAGAAGAAGAGATGGGAATGAAAATCTACTTATCAACTTTGGATTGAGTTAATCTTATTTCCTGCAGAAAAAAATCAGTTTTATGGTTGATCAATTTCAGCTTTCTCCATTTGTTCTCCTTCCTAATCTAAAATAGCTGAATAGAATCTCACAGCATAGTGAAGGACATCCAAATGTACTCCAAAAGAAATTTGCTTCTTCCCTTGGACCAGGCTAGGGGCGCCTGAGCTGAAAGAATTCTGGTTTTAATCCAATGCTTTAATGGAGCACAGCTCTCTGAAGGATGTAGCCTTGTAAACATGAGTACCAGATGCCAAAATAAGAGAGAAAACAAAAATCTAGACTGGATTTCTCTCAGACCAAAGCATTCCATTCAAAAGTGAACAAAAACTAACATTAGCCTTTGTAAACCCAGTGTGAAATGCCACGTCCTTCACTGAACTCCCCTTTATATACATAGCTTGTTACATTGCATTAGAGCGGAGCACAGATACATTTTCCCCAAAATAACCTTACTTTTTACGATTTTTAAATATTCTCCACTACAATCTTCCTAAACTTAATTATATTCTTCTTTTTTGTAGTAACAATCAGGTTATTATGATATAATGATCCAATCAAATAAAATAACAGGTGCTATATTAATATTTCTCATAAGAATTATTTTTAAAGTTATAGTATATATAGATGTAAAATGTTACAAATTTGTAAAAACAATTCAGAAAATATTGAGTAAATATATATTTAATTTAATGTGCCCAAATGCAGAAAAAATTAATAAATGAATAAATTCACAGATGACCATAAAAGCCTTAACTCTGAGTATCAACATTTATTGTCTAATCTGAATATTAGACAAAGAGGTCTGGTAAGTGTTGCAAAGAATAAATTAAGAAAATGTATTAATATAGGGACTTAGATCAGTTAACAGATATTTGAAGTGTTAATCGCTTTAATAGTGCTATTTAAATAAAAATGTTAAATATATTTTATTCCTATAATTTTAGCTAAATAACCTTTAAAATTTCCTCACATCAAGCCTCAATTGAAAAAAAAGCAACAACACAAAAATTTAGCACATAAAGTTATAAAGGTTAAGTGATTGGGATAGATATCTCTGTTACTGGAAGCCTAATTATTCCAGAAATGATCTCAGAGCTGAGAGGACCTAATTGCAGTATTTCAGTCTTGGTGATAATAATTATTACAAAAACATTTTAAGATCATTGTTATTGTACTTATAATTGTTTGAAGTATTTTATAATGTTATTCATAACTTCTTAAATCTTCTGATAAAAGTCTGTATGGAACTGGAGAAGAAACATTATGAAGTCAATTCAAGATCATCATATAACTCTTCTTAACATTTTGAAGAGTAAGATGAATTAAATGGTGTCCTTTTCCCTACTGCTGTATTCATGACTCTTAAATGCTTTCTCAATAAAATACAAATGAGCCAGAAATATCTGACCAAAAAAAATTGAATCAAATATGTGATTGAATCAATATGTGAGTTGACAATTAAGTCTTAAATAGAAAATGTCTGTATTTTATTTATGGCATACAGTTTATTTTCTTACCTGAAACATAGGAAAAAACTAACATTACTGTTGTTATATAAAAATATTAGGCAGCCTACATACCTACTAGAAAATGTACAAATACTTTCAATTCACCAAGACTTATAAGATTCAACATTCTCTCTCACTGACAGGTAGCATTTTCCCTAACAAATCTATTATTAAGGATTGTGCCTTACTTTATTCAAAGAGCAACTGAGATATAGTAGGTGCTCAATAAATATTTGTTAAATTTAATTTAATTCAGTTCAAACAAATAACATAGCTTTAACAACACATACTACATATTAGCATAATTAATTTACTAAAAGGTGGATTCTCTTATACAGGAAAAATAAGGTAGTAGTTAGGAGTATGGGTCAGAGGGTCAGAGGGACTGGGTTCCATCTACTACATGCTTGCTGTGTGAGCTTAGGTAAGATATTTGGCCTCTCTAAATCTCAATGGGCTCAACTATATGTAGAAATTATAATAGCACCTATCCTCAAATGGTTGTTGTGAGAATTAAATAGAATAGTATATGTAAAGTAGTTATCATAATGCCTAGAACCTAATATGTGCTCAATAAATGACAGCTCATATGTGTATATGTATGTGTGTATTTATACATATGTATAGATACCTGTACTATACATGTTTTACTGCTATCCTTATATTGTAAATATTATTAGAAATTCATTATTTTTAATGCTAAATTCATATGAAATACATTTTAAAGGATTATTCTTAATTATATAATACTCAGTCTTGAAATAAGAATAAAGTCAGTTTTAGAAACAATCCAGCCAAATTATATCACACTAATCATGTGCCCTTCTAGATGAAAATTATTAAAAACTATACTTCGATATTCAGAATGTACTCCATTTTCTACAGTACTTTGAAGGGTTAATACATAAAATAGCCAAAGTTTGGTCATCAAGTTATAGGCCCCATAGAACATTAAACATTGTTAATAAATCTGTAGGCCCAGACCCAGAAAAGTTATTAGAACTAATATTAGTCTGTCTCAGAAAATAAAATTCCATTGGAGTCTATGTTGTATTTAAAGCAATTATTACTTCATTTCCCTGAATACTAATTTAAGACACTCAAGAAGAGGACTACTGATTTTTAAAATTCAGTATGGATATTCTTATAAGCACAGCTATCAATACTTATTCAGAAATATATATTTTCTTATTCTCTAGTTTATAGTACTCAAACAAATAAGAGATAAAGAACTATAATGAGTCTTGTCTGCATAAAGATCACTGCCCATATAAAGATTAAGGCATGTTAGAGGAAAAGTAGCCAGCTAGCTGGCCAACCAAAGCACAAACATTAATGTTTAGATCTGAAGAACAGATCTGTGCTATATTTTTCCTTTTATCTGGGTTTATTTTCAAAATATCACATACCTGTCACAATAACAGCCTTAACAAAAATGGCCAGGACTCCCCAGAAAAGCAAATGCTTCTTCATCTTGCCTTCACTTCTTTTGAAAACTGGAGCTAAAACCGTCAGGGTTAAGGTGTGTGTGCTATAAGGAGTGTGCAAATGATGTTGCTTCTGCTTTCTTAAAATAACGCTCCAGGCAGCTAACAAACTAAAGCCAATCACAACTGCGGCTAAAGTCTGAAATTTTCATGCTGCACTGCAAAGAAATGTATGGCTTAAATTTACCTATTTTCTTCCAAAGCATCCCCCAAAAGTCATCTTGATGCAATCACTTTTTATTTTACATTTACTCTATCTAATTAATACAGAAGACTAATAATAATTTCAAGGCAAGAGTCCATTAAGAATGTTAAGTAGGGGTGTTTAACGTTATTCCCTTGACAATAAAGTTTTCAAATATATATGATATTTGTTGGGCTTGGAACAATAAATAAAGGAGGATAAATGAGCATGTTGGTTACATTTATATGCAACATCAAATCTATGCAACATCTATGTTACTTTGGGTTCTGAGTTCTCTCATTTTTTAAGAGTCTCCTAGAATTTTGAAAGGCACTAAAAAAATACTTCAGGATCATAAGTAGGCAAGCAGATTTCATAGCTGGCAGTAGAAAACAGCAGAATGAAAGCTATAAAGTCTAGCACATAATTGTTCTCCTTCAATCAATATGTATTGAAAGTCTAGCAAGAACAAAGTGTCAGGCTCTAGAGCACACAATATTGCTATACTGTCAAACTTTGCTTTCATTATAATTTCCACTATCATAGCATTTAGAAACTATTTGGGGTTAAGAAAATATACTGGATTCACATGAACAATTATATCTAGTAGAAAAAGAAACATCTGAAAGCACATTTTAGTAATGTGGTCAGGGTGTCAAAACAAATATTAACCACTTAAGAGCTCCTCATCTGTAACTGTAGTTTCTAAATAACTGATTTATTCCATCACTCCAAAAAAGAGTAATTAGAAGTTAGCTTGATACTTTTTACAAATTATTATGTCCTTGAAAATAAACTCAAGACTAGTCTAGCTCCCCAAAACAATTGGATAAATTCGTGGGGATAAATTAAAGCATCACAAAAGCTTTTTTTTTTTTAAGCAAAGATTACTTGATTCAGAAATATACTATATTTGGTGATTATATTCTTTCAGTTTTATAGTTTTATCTTTCTATTATATAAACTATGCATCTACAAAGTTATTTTAATAAAAATAAGGTGTGAGATCCAAGTGGCACTTTTGCCTCCAGAAGAATTACCTAGACTTGCAATATAGTATCAGGACCAATGTTTTGCCAAATGTGTTCCAGAGATCATTGTCCCTAGAATCACTTGTACTACTGGTCAAAATATGAATTTCCTAGCTACACCCAACCAGAATTCCTGGAGATGCAACCTTGAAATATGTATCATTAGAAAGCCTTCCAGTTGATTCTTACTTTATATACACTAATATTTGAAAATTAGTAGACTAAAAGCCTGGGGAGGGGAGAATAACTAGCATCATTAGCTATAGAAGAGCAAGAAGCTAATAAAGGCAATTTGTTAAACAAATTTATTTTTACAATTCTGTGATATAGGCCAATTGTTTCATCTTTTTAGCACAAACCAAATATACCTATATACTGACTACTAGAGGCCCAGTGCATGAAATTCATGCATGGGGGGGGGGGGCGTTGTCCCTCAGCCCAGCCTGCACCCTCTTCAATCTGGGACATCCCTCTCACAATCCAAGACTGCTGGCTCCCAACTGCTCGCCTGCCTGCCTTCCTGATCACCCCCTAACCACTCTCCTGCCAGCCTGATTGATGCCTAACTGCTCCCCTGCCAGCCTGTTTGCCCCTAACTGCCCTCCCCTGCAAGCCTGGTCACCACTAACTGCCCTCCCCTGCAGGCCTAGTCCCCCCCAACTGCTCTCCCCTGCAGGCCTGGGTCCCCCCCAACTGCCCTTCCCTGCAGGCCCAGTCGCCCCCAACTTCCCTCTTCTGCCCGCCTGGTCACCCCTAACAGCCCTCCCCTGCAGGCTTGATCACCCCCAACTGCCCTCCCTTGCAGGCCTGGTTCCTCCCAACTGCCCTCCCCTGCTGGCCATCTTGTGGTGGCCATCTTGTGTCCACATAGGGGCAGCCATCTTTGACCACATGGGGGCAGCCATCTTGTGTGTTGGAGTGATGGTCAATTTGCATATTACTCTTTTATTAGATAGGATAGAGGCCTGGTGCATGGGTGGGGGTTCCCTTGGGGCATAAGGTGGCCTGGGCAAGGGGCCTGTGGTGGTTTGCAGGCTGGCCACGCCCCCCAGTGACCCAAGCAGAGGCCCTAGTATCTGGGGTTTATTTATCTTCTATAATTGAAACTTTGTAGCCTTGAGCGGAGCCAAGCCTCCTGCTTGCTCCATGGCCGCAGCCATTTTTGTTGGGATTTATTTATCTTCTATAATTGAAACTTTGTAGCCTTGAGCAGAGGCCAAGGCAGGCCAGGGCTGCGGAAGCTTGGCTTCCTCCATCGCCGGGGGCAACTCAAGCCTCCTGCTCTCTCCAGCTTCATGGCTGCCACCATTTTTGTTGGGATTTATTTATCTTCTATAATTGAAACTTTGTAGCCTTGAGTGGAGGCCTGGGCCGTCCAGGGTGTGCAGAAAGCTTGGCTTCCTCCATTGCTGGGGGAAACCTAAGCCTCCTGCTCACTCTGTGGCTGCAGCCATCTTGGTTGGGTTAATTTGCGTACTCACTCCTGATTGGCTGGTGGGCATGGTTTGTGGTGTAGCAGAGTGATGGTTAATTTGCATATTACTCTTTTATTAGATAGGATTATATAGTTACTAGAGGCCTGGTGCACAAAATATTCATGCACTGGGTTGGGGGGGGTCCCTCAGCCCGGCCTGCACCCTCTCACAGTCCGGGAGCCCTCAGGGGATGTCCTAGTGATGGCTTAGGCCTGAGGGGAGCAGGCCTAAGCCACAGCCTGGCCTCCCTCCATGGGAGGTGACCAGGCAGGCCGATCAGGGGATGGCACCACCCCCATCACCCCACCACTGCTGCTGCTGGCCTCACTCTGTAGGAGGAGACAGGGCTGATCAGAGGAAGGCGCCTCCCCCATCACCCCACCACTGCCACTGCTGCCAGCCTCCTTCTGTGGGAAGCAACCAGGCGGCCCATCAGGGGACGGCGCCGGCCAGTGCAGCCCCGCCCCTCCATCACACCACCACTGGTTGCTGCCACCTGCCCCCCATCGCCATCCCCTCCCTCTGCCCACTGGCACGTGCCTTGGCTGTCCTGACACAGCCTGCTCCCCAGCCTGCCCCCGCCGACTGGTCATTCCGCTGTTTGGTCGATTTGCATATTGTAGTTTTATTATATAGAATATAGATATATTACAACCAAATATATCTATATATTGGCTATATATGTATTGGGAATATATATATATATATATATATTAGACCCCAGTCTAATTTTTAAACCATTTCATCTCCAGATTTTGTTCTTCCCATAAAAAATGTAAAATCTGAAAAGTAGAACCCTTTCTAAGCAAGGGAGCTAAGTAATTGGGAGCTTGGCTACATGTTCTAAATTTTTCACCAAAATGGTTTATTTTTCTTTTTTCTTAAATATTTTTATTGACTTCAGAGAGGAAGGGAGAGGGAGAGAGAGATAGAAACATCAATGATGAGAGAGAATCATTGATCGGCTGTCTCCTGCACACCCCACACTGGGGATTGAGCCAGCAACCCAAGCATGTGCCCTGACCAGGAATCGAACCATAACCTCTGAGCCATGCTGGCGGGGCATGGTTTATTTTACATTCATACAAAAGATTCTTACAGTAAGAGGTTCAGTGATAGACTTATCTGAAACAGATCTTAAGGTAATTTAGTCTCACCTTCTTTGCTTCCACTCAAGTTTTGTTTCAGTTTCCTATGCAGCAGACAGTCTGAGTTCAGCACTTGTTTAAGAACCACCTGAAATAGGTCAATGCTTCACTTCCTCTGACACAGCTTATTATATTTTGGAGACTCAAATCATGACAGAGACTTTATTCCCTTGGGAAATAGAGAATACACTGTCCTTATTTTCCTCCTCTCATTAGTGACTCCTCAGTCTCTTGCTGAATTTTCCTCCATCCTCAGTCTTCTCTTTTATCTCAATCTCTCCCTAATTAATTTTAGCTGACCCCATGGCTATGAATATATGATATGTGACTTTCAAATGGATAACTCTAGACTTTACCTTGCCCGTTGAGCTCCAAACTCCTATGTCCAACTTTCTGTTTCATATCTCCACTTGGCTGCCTAATATGTAAGCAGGCAAAACAGTACTCTTGATGACCAAGCCACCCTCACACTACCTACCATTCCAATCTCATTTTGTTTTCAATCTTCCTCAGTCAGTGGCACCTATATCCACCTGGTTGCTCAAGCCAAAACCTTCTTCTTTGATTCCCTTTTTTCCTCTCCCCCACATTCAATTTGCCATCATGTCCTGTTAATTTTATTTCCAAAATCTATCCCAAACATATCTGATGCTCTTCATTTTCACTGCCACCCTAGTCCAAGTCCCCATCCTCTTTTGCAAGCTACTACAACAGCCTCAGCAATAAAAAGTGATCTTTCCTTTGCCCCAGCATTGGCAACTAGGACTCTAGCTGACTAACAATAAGGGCTAAGTACCCCAAATTCTAGCTCAATTTCCTCCAAGACTTATTAACAAAAGGCAACAGAACTCAACTTAGTGCCATCGACCACCAACCCGCCTCTCCCTCCTCCAGTCTTTATAGCAGGAGTGGGGAACCTTTTTTCTGCTAAGGGCCATTTGGATATTTATGACATCATTTGCAGGCCATACAAAATTAACTTAAAAATTAGCCTGCTAGGGGCCTGAACCCTCGCCCCGTCTGAGGGAGGTCTCCTGCTCCCATGGCTGCTTTGCTTCCCACGCCCAGCTCAGATCAGGACACAGGTGACAGACAGTGACTTGGCCCAGCTCAGATTGGGACACAGGTGACAGACAGAGTGACTTGGCCCAGCTCAGATTGGGACCCAGGTAACAGACAGAGACTTGGCCGACAGCAGCTACCCTATATCTAAGTCCAGCCTAGCACCAGGAATGCTCAGGGCCTACTCAAGAATGCAAATAATCCTTTCCAGTAATATTTACAGGGTAAAATAAGATTGTTGGTAGAGTACTAAATTTGACAGTAAAATAATAATCAAGTTTTCAGATTAATTTAAATAGGCTAATTGAAATAAGTGAATATTCAAGAAAATTTAGTTGTACTGGACAAAAAGCTGTTCCTAAAGTGGTAACTAAAATTTCTATTGGTAGTTCATCTCATGGTAAAATTCCTGAACATGCAATGAACCTAAAGCAGTCATATTTTTGTGCAAAAAATTAAAATTTAAAGTTATCAAGACTGCATTATAAAATTTACAAAAGCCTCCATTAATCAAAAAAAGGGGGGATAGTAGAATATCATGTAAGGAAAAATATCCTGTAAGTAAATTACACCTAGAAAATTTTTACATCAGAAAATTAACTTTCATTGGTAATGCTAACAGCAAGACACACATGGTGTCAAAACAAGCCAAAGGAAAATCGTTTGGGCAAAAAATGAAAAAGGATCCCAAGTCAAATTTATAGAAAAGATTCCTTTATTAACTTTTGGTCGAGAATATGTTTGTATATTTTCAAAAAACAACTCCAAGACCATGTGGATTCCTGCAACAGAGAGGAATTGACAGGTCTGCTCCAACCATGAAGACAAGAGGAGAAACAGTCCAGAGATGGAAGACGCTGGCGACGCCTTGCCATGCTAGCAATCAGCAGCTGTGCGTCGCAGCAGGTTGCCTAGGACTAAACCAGAGAGGGTCAGACCTGCATTCCCACCATGTGCCCACCATCCAGATATCATTGCTGACATGTACACATAAGGAACTGTTTGACATTGAAACGGGGACTCAGAACTGGTGGACATTGAAATTGGGACTCAAACATTTTTTGTTATTATATGTTTATTTCTAGTCTGCAGAGGCAAGATTTTTTTAAAGGAAAGAAATGGGGAAAAAATAGATACAGAGGCAAAGAAGCATTGAACAGACTGTCAAACTACAGTGGAAAAGCAGGGAAGGTTGGGGGCGGGGGTGCTGTAAGAGATCAACCAAAGGACTTGTACGCATGCATATAAGCATAACCAATGGATACAAGACAATGGGGGAGGGGCAGGTAAAGGCATGTGTTGAGGGGTAGGGGAGGCCAGGGTGGGGGAGGTCAATGGGGGAAAAAAAAGGAGACATATGTACTACTATTTGTAATACTTCAAACAATAAAAAAATTAAAAAATTAAAAAAATAAAAATAAAATTAAAAAATTAGCCTGCTATATTTGGTCAAACATTTAATTAACGCACCCCTAATGCATGGGCAGGGCCAGACAAAATGATTTCATGGGCCTTATATGGCTCTCAGACCAGACGTTCCCACCCCTGGTTTAAGGATTTAGGAGAAAAAAGAAGAATGCCATCATAGGAGCTATTGAATTTGTGGAAATAGTAGTGCTTGTGGTAAGAGAAGTCCCCCTCTTTTCTCTTGGGAGAGGGGAGGACAGGATCCTCTCTCTCCTCAAAGTCAAGTGAGGCAGAGATTCAAGAAAATAACTCAAAGAGATCAGGGGCCCTGAAAAATTGGGAAATTGAGAAGCAATCCTATATAATAAAAGCCTTATATGCTAAGAGTCTGATTGTCCTGTCGTCCATTCAACCAATCAAAGCATAATATGCTAATGATATGCTAAGGCCACTCAACCTCTCACTATGACATTCACTGACCACCAGGGGGCAGACGCTCTGACAAGTTAGCTTGCTGTTGGGGTCCGACTGATCAGGACTGAGCAAAACGGGCCGGACACACCCTGGAGCCCTCCTGCAATCCCTCCCTGCTGGCCAGCCTCCCGTGTCCCAATCCCAATCATGCACCGTGTGGTCCCTCAGCCTGGCTTGTGCCCTCTCGCAATCCAGGACCCCTCAGGGAATGTCAGAGAGCCAGTTTTGGCCCAATCCTGCTCAATGCAGGAGCTGCCTCCTGGTGGTCAGTGCACTCCCACAGGGGGAGCACTGCTAAGCCAGAAGCCGGGCTCACAACTGGCGAGCACAGTGGCGGTGGTGGGAGCCTCTCCCATCTCCGCGGCAGTCGGACATCCCTTGAGGGCTCCTGGACTGCGAGAGGGCATAGGCCAGGCTGAGGGATCCCCCCTCCACGAGTGCACGAATTTTGTGCACTGGGCCTCTAGTATAGCATAATAGTTAAGGGAAGGGATTCTGAGTTTAATTGTTTGGGTTTATCTTCCAATCCATCACTTACTAGCTGTGTGACATTGGGCAAGCCTTGGACAAATTAACCTCTATGTTTCAATTCCCATATCTATAAAATGGGGATAATGACAATACATATTTCATAGGATTGGTGTGAGGCTTAACATGTATTACTGCATATAAAGAAGTTAGAGCAGATCTTGACATATGGTAAATGCTATATAAGTACTAGTGATTATTAACCATTATAACTATCATTAGGATCATCATTACGTTGGCCACTCCTTGTTGAGTTGCAGAAAATGTAAACCCAACCTGAGTATATCAATTATAATGGAGTTTGAGGAAAGCATTCCTGGGAGAGCTTGACATTTTCCCTTGGGTTGCGGGCATATAGGAACATAGAACTGATATGTGCTCATGCTTTATGACCCTTACAAGGTATATATGAAAATATTCAACAAAGCTAGAGTAGTAAAAGCAGCATATTACTGGCATAAAAACAGACACATAGACCAATGGAGAGCCCAAAAATAAATGTACGCATATATGGTCAACTAATATTTGATGAGGGAGAGAATACTCAATGGGGAAAAAATAGTCTGTTCAAAAAGAATGTTGAGAAAACTGGATATTCACATGCAAAAGAATAAAATTGGACCTCTATCCTACACCACTCACAAAAAATAATTTAAAATGGATTAAAGAGTTAAATGTAAGATCTGAAACCATAAAACCCCTAGGGTGGAGGGCACAGGGAAAAGCTCCTTGACAGGAATATTGGCAATGATTTGGGGAACAACCCAAGTGTCAATCAAAGTGCTGCAATAAATATAAGGGTGCATATATTCTTTTGAATTAGTGTTTTGGGTTTCTCCATATATATATACCCAGAAGTGGGAAAGTATAAGCAACAAAAGCAAAAGTCAATAGCTGGGACTAAATCAAACTAAAAAGCTTCTGCATAGCAAAAAAAAAAAAAAAAAAAAAAAAAAAACCAGAAAATGAAAATGCAACTACAGAATGGGAGAAAAAGCCTCGGCCGGTCCTGGTTATCTGAGCCTCGGGCGGCCCTGGGCAGCTGGGCAGCCGCCATCCAAGGCTTGCCTGCGCCTCAGGCCAGCCTTGGGCGGCTGGGGGACTGAGGGGACTGGGGACTCCGGAGGCAGGCATGTAGAGCGGCCAGGCGGGCCCGGCCTTGCTGCACGCCTGCCGCCCTGTCAGGGTTGCAGGGAGTGGGCACCACCATCTTGTGGCTGTGGGTACCACCATCTTGTGGCTGTGGGTACCACCATCTTTGAGGGCGGGGCATTCAATTAGTATATTCCCTCCTTATTGGCTGTGAGTGCCGCCATCTTTGAGGGTGGGGCAGCCAATTAGCATATTCCCTCCTTATTGGCTGTGGGCGGGGCAGCAATTAGCATATTCCCTCCTTATTGGCTGTGGGCGGGGCAGTCAATTAGCATATTCTCTCCTTATTGGCTATGGGTGCCACCATCTTTGCGACGGTGTGAGGGTCAATTAGCATATTCCCTCTTTATTAGATAGAATAATATTATAATAAACTAGGGGCCAGTGCACGAATTCATGCACCTTGAAAGGAACTGTGGGCCGCGAGACTGCTGTGGGCGCATGGGCGGGTCTCGGGTTATCCTCCCGGCCCCCGTCTGGCCCCTCCCACCACAGCCCCCTGGTCCCATGTCTGCCGGCAGCCCTGCTCCCACTGCTGCCGCTCCCACGCACTGACAGTGCCGGCCCTGCTCCCACCCGCTGAAGGCACAGAGCAATTGGGGCTGGTGCCAGCAGTGGGTGCAAGCAGGGCCAGCACCATCAGTGGGTGCGAGCGGCAGCTGCTACCCAATCACCCCTCAGGAGCAGGGGGAGGTGGATAAGCCCTCAGGGGTGATCAGGACTGGCAGCCGCCATTCACACCCACTGATGGCACCAAGCAATCGGGACCAGCACCGGGCACTGGCAGGAAGTGTGAGCTGTGGGTCCGGCACTGGTTGCGGGTGCGAGTGGGGCTGGAGCTGGCAGTGGGTGCGAGCAGCGGCTCCAGCCCCAGCAGCAGGTGTGAGCAGGGCTGTCGCCAGCAGTGGGTGCAAGAGGCAGCTGCTGGCCCCAATCTCCCCTCAGAAGCAGGGGGAGGTGGAGAAGCCCTGAGGGGCGATTGGGACCAGTAGCCACCACTCACACCGCTGATGGTGCCGAGCGATCAGGATCAGCGCCGGGCACCAGCAGTGGGTGCGAGCAGTGGCTCCGGCACCAGCAGAGGGTGCAAGCGCCAGACAGGACCGCGGCACGCGGGAGGAAAGAATTTTCAGTAACCACCAGAAGCTCACCCTGATGACAGTGACTGGCACCCCGCCTTGGTCTGGCACCCCCGCTCACCTGCTCCACCATCCCGCTACGGCCAATGCCTGCTATGTTCTGCGCATGATCCCTGGCAGTCAGCACACGTCATAGTGACCAGTTGTTCTGTTGTTCCACCATTTGGTCTATTTGCATAGTAGCCTTTTATTATATGGGATATGTGTGGTACCAGGTGGGTACTGGAAATATTGGGTGGAACACTTTATAAAGTATATTATTATCTAACCACTATGCAGTACACCTGAAACTAATCTTACCTAATAATAGACAAACATGTAAATTGACCGTACTTCCGCTACGCCACCAGCCAATCAGGAGTGATATGCAAATTAACCCAACAAAGATGGAGGTTAATTTGCATACACAGGAGCCAAATGACGGGGCGGGACGCTTGCCATGGCGACAACGCAGGCGTTCTGCCCCACCCCCGGTCTCTCAGGGCCTCTGGGCAGCGTGGGAGAGCGGGGCCGGAGCAGAAAGAGGCGGCTCCCGGAGCAGAAAGAGGTGGCTCCTGGGCCTGAGCGGAAAGGGGCTGGGCTGGAGTAGAAAGGCGGGTACCGGCAGCCAGGGAAAGGAAAGCCCATTCTAGCACGAATCTTCGTGCATCGGGCTTCTAGTATAAAATAATATTGATTATAAACTGTAATTTAAAAATAAAATTAAACAAAATGAATGAATACAAAACAAATTTTAGAAAAATAAAAGAATCCTGTCATCTGTGACAATATGGATGAACCTTGAAGTTCATTGTGCTAAGTGAAATAAGTCAGAGAAAGGCAAATACTGTATAATATCACTTATATGTGGAATATAAAAATATTGAACTCATAGACACAAAAAGTGGAATGGTATTGTCAGTGGGGGTGGGAGTAATGGGGAGATGTCGGTCAAAGATTACAAACTTCCAGTTATACGGTGAGTAAGTCCCAGAGTTCTAAGGTACAGCATGGTGATTATGGTTAATACCGTATTATATATAGCTGTTCCCCTTCATCTGCAGTTGCACTTTCTGTGGTTTCAGTTACTCGTGGTCAGTGGTGGTCTGAAAATATTAAATGGGACATTCTAGAAATAAACAACTCATAAGTTTTAAATTTTGCACTGTTCTGAGTAGCATGATGAAATCTCCCGCAGTCCTGCTCTATCCCACCTGGAATGTGAATCACGCCTTTGTCCAGCATGTCCATGCTGTATGCACTACTCCTCTGCTAGTCACAGTAGCAGTCTCATTTATCAGATCTACTGTTGTGGTATCGCAGTGCTTGTGTTCAAGTTACCCTTATTTTACTTAATAATGGCTACAGAGTGAAAGAGTAGTGATTGCTGGCAATTCAAATATTCTAAAGAGAAACCGAAGTGCTTCCTTTAAGTTAAAAGCTATGTATGTACAGGGGAAAAAACATAGCCTTATCCTATTTGGCTCAATTGATAGAACATTGGCCTGTGGGCTGAAGGGTCCCGGATTCGATGCCGATCAAGGATGCATGCAAGGGTTGTAGGTTCGATCCCCAGAAGGGGGCTTGCAGGAGGCAGCAGCCAATCAATGGTTCTCTCTCATCATTGATGTTTCTATCTTTCTCTCCCTCTCCCTTCCTCTCTGAAATCAATAAATACATATATTTTTTTTAATCAAAAATATAATATATACAGGGTTCAATGCTATTCAAGGTTCCAGGCATTCATTAGGGGTTTTGGAACGCATCCTCACAGGTAAGGGAGAACTACTAATCTTGAAAGTTGCTATGACAGTAGAGCTTTAATGTTCTCACTGAAACACAAAAATTAACACATTAAGCTCCATGTCAGTCACCAGTGCCTGACACTATACTTTCTGTTTGGAGCTCGTCAGTCTCCAGCTGCCAGTATATCGGTGAAATTGGATAAACAGAAAGGAAGACAAAACAAGCTTGGCGCTTAACGTGTTAAACTGGAACATGTGGTGTTTCCCTGGGCAGGATGCAAAGGTGGTTTCCAGGTTCTTGTCCAGGTGGATTTGAAGAATGAAGCCACGGACAAAAGGTGGTATGGGAAAAGATGGACATTTATTGGAAAACAAGCACAGACTCCCACGTGGGGAGGGGGAGAGAGACCAACTAAGTCCCTTTTTGCTAAGGTTTATAAAGGCTGCAGTTCTTTGTGTCCTGATATCCCCTCTGATTGGTCACTACGGTGGCTTCAGAGCTCAAACCCCAGGTAAGGTTCCCCTCTTCTTCTCCCTTTTGTTTTTCTATTCCCTTTGGCCTTCCTCTTCCCTCTCTGAATAAGTGGCTTCCTTTCCTTATTCTGTAAATGTATACCTTTCTGACAGCCCCTTATTCTGTGAATGTATACCTTCAGCAGCTCCCAGCTTTGCAGCCCTATGGTTCTCCCCCATGGACCCTCTAATTCCTAAAAGTTCTTAAACCTGCCTATATTTTACCCCTAAAAACTCCTTTCACCACCATAACAACAAAATGGTAATTATGTAAGGTGAAGGATATGGTAACTAACCTTACTGTAGTAACCATTTCACAATATAAGTACATGTGTATCAAATTATCACATTGCACAACTTAAACTTAAACAACATTATATGCCAACTAATTTTCAATAAAGCTGGGGAAAAATAAAGAAAAAGAACATATCCAGAGTTTTTCTGACTTGGAGGGGACTCAGAGGACATTCATAAGAAGTGTTAGCTTTACTTGTAACTAGAGGCCCAGTGCACGAAATGTGTGCATTGCGGGGGAGGGGTCCTTCAGCCCAGCCTGTGCCCTCTCACATTCTGGGACCACTTGGTGGACACTCCTCTCACAGTCCGGGACCCCTCGTTCCTTACCGCCCGCCTGCTTGCTGCTCCTTACTGCTCGGCTCGCTGCTCCTTAGCGCAGCCACGGAGGCAGAAGAGGCTCCTGCCATTGCCACTCTGATCGCCAGCCATGAGCCCGGCTTCTGGCTGAGTGGCACTCGCCCTGTGGGAGCACACTGACCATCAGGGGGTAGCTACTGTGTTGAGCATTTGCCCCCTGGTGGTCAGTGCGCATCATAGCGACTGGTTGTTCTGGTTGTTCAGCCATAACTGTCGCTTAGGCTTTTATTATATAGATAGCCTAAAACTGGAAGCAACCTAATGTCCATAAATAAATTGGAAAAACATATTGTGGTATATCCATTACTCAGCAATAAAAGTAAATGAACAACATGGATGAATCTCAAAATAATTATTCTGAGTGAAGGAAGCCAGACAAAATATTAAAAAGAGAATACATACTATGTGATTCCATATATTATATATAATTAGAGGCCCAGTGCATGAAATTCATGCACAGGTAGGGTCCCTAGGCCTGGCCGGTGATCAGGGCCCATCAGGGCCTTCCAGATGCTGGCCAGGGCCTCCCTTCCCTGGCTGCCGGCTGCCGGCCAGGGCCTTCCTTCATTCCACACTGCCACTGGTGGTCAGTGCGCATCATAGTGAGCGATAGAACTCCTGGTCTCCTGGTCAAACTCCCAAGGGGACACTTTGCATATTAGCCATATATATATATATATAATTTTAGAAAATGTAAGAAAATCTATAGTGACAGAAACAGATCAGTCATGGCTTGAAAGGTAGGGAGAGGGAGAGGAGGAGGGGAGGGAACAATTACAAGGGTATATTAGGAAATTTCAGGGTGAGGATGGATATGTTTATTACCAGGATGGTGCTTATAAATTCACAAATGAGCTTATAAGTCAAAATTTATCATATTGTTTGGCTCAAATTATATAGTTCATTGCATATCAGTTACATATCAATTAAGCTATTAAAAATTTCACATATTTAGACTTCAGTAGTTGAGTATTATGTTGGCTTTTCCTTTAATGTCTTTTATCAACTTGAGGGACTTCTTTTCTTTTCCTAGTTTACTGAGAGTATTTTTTAATCAAAAATGAATATTGTATTTTTTTCAAGTGCTTTTTCTCTATTTAAATGATCAAATGATTTTACATATAATAATATTACATGCAATGAACATTAATATTTCAAGAATAAAAGGATTTTAAGTATAATAATATTATCAAAACTGTACTAACATAGTATGATATCACAAAAGTTGTAGGAAATGCTGGCTTGATGGTGATTTAGTTGGCTAATATGGTGAACAACATTAATTTTAAATGTTAAACTAACCTTGCATTCCTGGAATAAACCCCACTTAATCATGATGTAATATCTTTTTTATAAATTGATGGATTCAATTTACTAAAATTTTTACTTAGAATGTCTCCTTTTCGGTTCATAAAGGATACTGGTCCACAATGTTCTTTCCTTGTAATATTTTTGCCTGGTTTTGTTATCAGGATAATGCTGGTCCAATAGAATGAGTTTAGAAGTATTTCCTCTGCTCCAATTTTCTGGAGGAGTTTGTGTAGAATTAGTATTTTTCTGTAAATGTTTGGCACATTTCACCTGTGAAGTCATACTAGTAGCCTGGAAACTCTCCCAAGGCAGCAAGCGGGGGCAATTGTAGAGGTCTTCTCATTTGTTTTCTGTCTCTCGGAGATCACTATCCTTCACTGCCTAATGTTCAATGTCTTAGAAATCTTTGTTTTATAAATTTTGTCAGTTTTCTTTTTAGTTGTTTCAAGGAGGAGGGTAAATCATATCTATTAATCCATCTAATTTTAATTTCAATTCATTGCTGCAAACTCTTCTCTACATTCAGTCTTACCCCCATAAGCCACTGTCCACTCGACAGCAATCTTTTTAAACAGAAAGTCAGACCATATTTGACTTAAAACCTGGCTTCTCGTTGCACTTGGAATAAATTCCAATTCATTATCTAGCCTGACTTCCCACAACTCTCTCTTTCACTCTCCAGCTACCTCTGCTCCGGGCCTCTGTACTTTCTAGTCCCTCTGCATGAACACTTCCCATATCCTTGTATGGCTAGCCCCTCACCATCATTCAAGTCTCAAGTCAAATGTCACTGCCTCAGAGAGAATTTCCCCATTTGCTAATCTTTCTAAGCAAATGCCAGTCACTGCAATATTGCCCTATTTTAGTTTCTTCATAGTAATTTATCATTGTTGGAAATTCTTATTTAGTTTATTTACTATTTGTCTCTTTGAGAATGGCATTGTCTTGTTGCTCACTTCTTTTTCCAAGAACCAAGCACAGAAATGCCTAAAATATATTGGTTGAATAAAAGATGGAGGACATTTTCACAAGGAGTTGAAAACTATCTCTAATTTTAAGTCCTCTAACAATATTAGTCTCTTTTTTTGGACAGGCTCCATATTGTCTATGTCATTTTTTTAAATAGAGTATCCAGATGTATACAATAATCCAAGTGTTATCGGACCAAGTACAAAACACATCAGAACTGTAACTTTTTTTTTTTAATAAATGCTATTTAAAATGATAATACCTCTTTTGGGCTATATTACACTATTGGCTTTTATTAAGTGTGCAGTCAACTAAAATCCCCTTTTGAAAATACGTGTTTCTATAATGTAATAACTTCTCCACATTTATTATTTAAATAGTTGAGATTTAGATTTGAGATTTAGCATTGGTCTCTAAGTTTTATCTTGCTAAACTCAAATCAACATTACAATCAATTAGATTCTTTTTGACTCATGATTCTGAAACCTAGCAATTAGTTATTTCTCTCAATTTCACAGCATCTGCAAACTTGATATGATGCCATTAGAATCCTCATTTAAGTCATTAAGAAAAATGTTCAATGTGGAAGTGCTGAAGGGAGACTTCTCAGGCATACATCTAAAGCCCCACCTCTAAGCTAACACCAATCCATTAATAAGCACATTTTTGGTATAGCAGTTCATTTCAGGTTAATTCATATAATACCATACTATCACACAGACTGTAATTCTCCATTTTGTCCATAAAGATAGCATGAATAATTATAAGGAATCAATCTCTCCTTAGCTTCTACCATTACCATCATATAATTTCCTCCATTAAAAGTCTTACATAATATTAAAGTCTCCTTGATATACTGGCATCTTGCCACTAAACACTTAAAAGAGATGATGATATTTTTAAAGAACTCCTTAGCTTTAAATCAAGCTGAAGTCTCTTGATTTTTCTTTTAATGGATTAAATTTTGCATTTAGTGTAACAATTCACTGTTTCCACTTGTCCTTAAACTTTATATGAAAACTTTATATGAAAACAGGATCATCAGGAACACGGTCTTTAAACCTTCTCCATACACACCATATCTCTATCTTCTGTACCCTTGAGGTACTAAACAGTTGAAAAGTAACTTTTGAATTGAACCTTAAAAATAAACTGAGAGGAAGTACTATTAGCACTGGAGGAAAGATCTCTGCCAAGAAAAGCTAACAGCAAAAATGACCTCCAAGAGAAGTGAAGCAAGATAAAGCATTCAAAAGTGGGAAATACTTTATGTGTATATATACACAATGTAATGAATATGTAACTTTATCAGTTTAATTTTAAATATTCTAAAAGTCTTAAAACATCCTATAGTCACTCAAAGTTCCACAAATCCATTGTACATAAAGTTACAAAGATTAAAGAAGGAGTTTTCTATGACAAAAATGAGCTAAAGATTGATCTGACTGGCAGTTTATTATTCCTCCCCACAAAGATCCTGGCTATGTTGCTCTGTACTTCCCCAGACTCTGAAAGAGCACTCTCTCTCCCTACTCCAGAAAAGCATAACTTACCAAGGATCATTACCAACAAAAATTTAATAATGTTAAGAAGGATACAAATGCTTATAACTGTATTTACCATGCTTTATTTCTTAAACCAAGGTGTAGTATATGGGTGTTCGTTATATTATCCTTTGCAACTTGTATATTCATAATAAATTTTTTAAAATTGAGTTATTATCCAAAAAAGACCAATTATCACTCCAAACAATGAATGCCTATCCCTTCCCTTTCAGAATCTTAACTCTGGATCTATTTATTGGTTAAGAATTAAATAATGACCCACATTTTGAATATTATTATAGATTAAACAAATGCTTAGTATTAAGTGTAGAATTAAGAATACTAAACTTTATTTCCAAAATTAACTTCTAATCTTTAAAAGCATATGTAAATACATTTTACATAATAGTACTTTTTCTGCAAACTATTTTGTTCCTTTTTGTCATATACATTTTACACACCAATTTCCAAAAACTGATATAGAAGCCATGTTAACCTTTGAAGTAGTTACATAATATTCCATTACATTGATATGCCATGGTCACCAGAAAGTCTCTATTACTCCATTTGAGGTTACCACGTTTACTATTAAATCAAAAACTATCTTTCAACAAGTGTATGTTGTACTACTATGCATCTGATATGCTGAACCCTTGGTGCTAAGATATAAATGACCATGACTAATCAGGCTCTGCTCTCCTAGAGATTATACTGTGGTGAGAAAGACAGATAAGAAGAACAAATAAAATAATGAGTTTGTGATAAGTGTAATGAAAGAAATAGAAAAGGTACTGTGAGAGAGCATCAGGGTTAGGGTTAACATAGTCTACTTTAGAAGACATACTCAGGAAAGGTCTTTCAGAAAAGGTAATATCTAGGCAGAAACAGGAGCAAATGAAAAGGAGCCTGTACTAGCATATGGAATATAGTCAATAGTATTAGAATAACTATGTGTGTTGCCAGGTGGGCATTGGAAATATCAGGGGAACACTTTATAAAGTATATGATTATCTAACCACTATGCTGTACACCTGAAACTAATACAAAATAATATTGAATGTAACATATATATATATATATATTGAGATTAAACAGAGGGGAAAGGAAAGGAGCCTGCATTAGTTTTCTATGCTCCCCTATTAAATTACAGACTGAGTAACTTAAAACAACACAAATGTATTATTGCATAATTCTGTAAATGAAAAGCCTGGGTAGGCTAAGCTAATTCTTCTTCTCCACTTTCACAATGTGGAAACCAAGGTGCCAACCAGCTTAGCTCTTATCCTGAAGCTCCAGGAGACAATCTACTTCCAAACTCATTCAGATTGTTGGCAGAATTCAACGATGTGATTCTAGGGCCAAGATCCCCATTCCCTTGCCCACTACCAGATGGAAGTTGTCCTGGGCTTCTAGATGCTGACAGCATTCCCTGACTCATAGCCCCCTTGATCTTCAGAGCTAGAGCAGTAGACCAACTCCTTCTCATGTTTCACACCGCTCTGACCTCTGCCTTTGCCTCATCTCTCCTGCTTCCAGCTAGGGAAAGTTCTCTGTGTGTTAGGGGTTCCCCTTCAGATAACCAAGGATAATCTTTCCATTTTAAGGCCTATACCCTTGATCACAACTCCAAAGTCTCTTTTGCTATGTAACAGGTAACATATTGACAAGTTCTAGGAATTATGGCATGCACATATTTTGGAGGGATATTATTCTGCCTACTACAGAGTCAAACTTGTTTTCCAAGAAGAAAGGAAGCAGCAAGTAAAAGGCCCAACATAGGAGAGAGCTTGGTCTGCACAGGACAGGTAGCAGGGAGGAAGGCCCTGGAGCTGCAGCAGAGTGAAGGGGAGAGTTGTAGTAGATGATGCCATGTATTTCTTTATAACATGTGAATTATACAAGTTTAGAGTCTATTTTGAACTTTGTAATCAATCTTAGTCATTCTAAAGCTAAAGGTGGAGCACAGGCCTCCTAACTTCCAGTTCATTTCACCTCCCACAAAATCAAAAGCCGTTATTATGTCTTTCACTTCTATATGGAGACATTTCTTCTAATTGGCATTTTTAACCCCGAACATTTGGGTTCTTGAATGCAGAATTTCTTCAAATATGTGTCTGTATCTAATCAGTGTATGTAAAATTTATATTAAGACATCAGGAGGCAACAGCTAACTTCACAAAAAACTTAAAACATGAGGAAGACACTGCATTACCAGTTCTTTGAAAAATTAAAAAATTAAGACAAAAAACTGAATTCTCTTTTTTTCCAACGGCTTCCCACATAGACTTTTAGGGTAGTGTTTTGTGGTTAATTGTTTATAAGGAGAACGGCACCTGTGTTGTGGTCTGTTTTTAAATAAACTTGCACCTGCAGGGACTTTTCAAAGAACAGCTGTTTGGGATATTACATGTCAGCCATTTGAGCATTATGTAGAGCCCTTTCCACTTACCACACTACCTTCTGGGCAGGTCTTAATTCACAGATGGGCTATTTCCAAACATTCATTTGAAAAACAAGTTTAGATTTCATGATAATTTCTCTAGAGACACAACAGTAAGCAAGGTTCCCAGGAAACCTCTCAAATAATATCTCTTCTGATTCATTAACTCCAGTGGTGTGGTCCCTCACTGCCCTAAGGAAATTCTCGTCTATTTTCAGGGGAGGCCACTACCCTAGTCAAATATATCTGCTTTCCTTTTCCTGTATGTGATTAGCTAATTCCTGTTTCAGAATCTTTTTTTACTTGTCATTTTCCTCACCACAAATATTTTTTCCTTCTTGCCAATCCTTGTCAAAAATCGTTAACATTAATTCTATTAAGGTTTCCTGCTTACTCTCCAATTCTGTTCACCACATTACTCTGTTTCATCATTGCTAATAAATTAATTGTATACATTTTTATATAATTTTACACCAGTTGGCATATTACTTTACATTTTTATCCCTTTTCCTCATAAGTGAATAAAATTATCTCTTATTCTAATGTTTCCTAGAGGCAAAGAGGAGTTCATAAAGAGCATTAGCAATTGGCACCAAAAAATAAAGGAACTGAGGAAACACCAAAAGAGAACTATAAAGACTCAGGAAAATGGAAGATAAAATAGAATTTTTCTTATTCTAACTCTTCTATTCCAATTTTTACATCATATGTAAGTGTCATACTATCTGTTTTCCCTGATAACAAGGAAAAAGCATAAATCCATAGTGAGGAATACCCAGTCAAATATTTTTTAAATGTTTGATGCCTTCTTTCAAGAGAATCATAATAAGTATTTTGTATCTTCCTCAAATTCCAAATAACTTGCTTTATCCCAAAAGATGTGCAATAATTATTTCCCAACTAATTTTGCAACATTATAAACATAATGTATATTCCAATAATTAATAACTAAAACATAGTACTTTACACTGTAAAGATACATCTTAAAAGATGCATCTACTCCATCTACCATCCTGAACAAAGAGCAAAAGCCCTGGAATCAGACTATCTGGGTTCACATGGAACCTTACTAAGCTCTTTTAACCTCTCTTTCCCTAAATTTCATCTATAAAATGAGCATAGTACACACTTCATAGGATTGATGAGAATAAATGTAAAGCACCTAGGACATAGCTATCTATATAATAAAAGCCTAAGCAACCATTACGGCACAACGACCAGAACGACTGGTCGCTAGGATATGCAATGACCACCAGGGGACAGATGCTCATCACAGGAACTGCCCTCTGGTGGTCAGTGCACTCCCACAGGGGGAGTGCCGCTCAGCCAGAAGCCCGGCTCACAGCTGGCAAGCGCAGTGGCAGTGGCGGGAGCCTCTCCAACCTCTGCAGCAGTGCTAAGAAGTAGTGAGCTGAGCGGTAAGGAGCACCTGGACTGTGAGAGGGATGTCCGCCTGCCAGTTTAGGCCCACTCCCCACAGGCAGACATCCCCTGAGGAGTCCTGGACTGTGAGAGAGCACAGGCCAGGCTGAGCGACCCCCCTCCCCACCAGTGCACAGTTCTGTGCACCAGGCCTCTAGTAACATATAATAAAAGGCTAATATGCAAATTGACTGAACGGCTGAACTACTGGTCGCTATGACGCACACTGACCACCAGAGGGCATATGCTCAATGCAGGAGCTGCCCCCTGGTGGTCAGTGCACTCCCACAGGGGGAGTGCTGCTCAGCCAGAAGCCTGGCTCATGGCTGGCGAGTGCAGCAGCAGTGGCGGGAGCCTCTCCTGCCTCTGCAGCAGCACTAATGATGTCCGACAGTCAGACATCCCACAAGGGCTCCTGGGCTGCGAGAGGGCGCAGGCCGGGCTGAGGGACACCCCCCCAAGTGCACAAATTTCGTGCACTGGGCCTCTAGTAACATATAAACACCCAATTATTTTATCATCTATTATTATTAGTATTTTGCATTGAGAAAAGATGGCATCTTCTTTCAGACTAATGTAAATACTAAGCTATTATGGTAGGCAGGAAAGTGACCCATCAAAGATGTCCTTGTCTAATTCTCAGAACGGGTGAATATGTTACTTTACATGACAAGAAGAATGTAGATGGAATTAGGTTGCTAATGAGCTGACCTTCAAGTGGGGAGATTATCCTGAATTATCCAGGTGGGTCCAATGTAATCCTAAGGGTCCTTATATGAGAAAGGGAAGCAGGAGAGACAGTGAAAGAGTGAGAGAGAGAGGTTTGAAGATTCTGCACTCTGGCTTTGAAGTTGAAGGAAAAAGCCATAGCCATGGAATGCAAGCAGCATCGAGAAGCTAGAAAAGTCAAGGAAATAGAATCTCCCCATAGCCTCCAGAAAGAACACAGCCATGCTGACACTTTGATGTTAGCTCAATGAGACCATGTCAGACTTTTTACCTACAGAACTGTAAGAATAATACCTTTGTATTGTCATAAGCCACTAAGTTGGTGGTAATTTATTATAGCACCAATAGGGAATTAATGTAGCTATCTTTTGGCTCATAATTTCCTTGTATAAGTGGGGCAAGGAAATATTTTTATTTAAAAGAATTTTGGGGGGTGGGAGGGGACCTGTGGGTTGACAGGGTCCCAGAGGAATGGGGCCTGGAACTCGAAGAGGATATGGCAGAGGGAGAGAAGAGTATAAAGGACCAAACAAAAAAAAAACCCGATTTTAGATATCTTGGCTTTCATTCCACTTTGTTTTTGTCTTTTCTTGTTTAGATATCAATCTTTTAAATTCTTGCGTTTTAATAAGAAAGCTTCATTTTTATGGATGTCAGCAGTTTATTGACCTAATATTTGTAAATGGTATGTTTGGGCAGGTAAAATTATGTAATGCAGTGTTTTGAAGTGGGAATATTTTTCCCTTTTAGTTCCCTTTTATATATATATATATATATATATATATATATATATATAATGACCCTTGAGTTATGGCAGTGTACCTTGTGCCAGTGAATTTCCAAAGTGTACCATTATTTTTACTGTGAGCCATATAAATAGATAAAATAGTTATTAAAAAAAGGAATTTTTCTTTAAGACACTGAAATAAAGTTGCCATTACAGTAAATATGGTTTTTTGGCCTGTAAGGCTAATGTTGCTTACCGGGCCCTTAATTCAAATGGTCATTCATTCATTGATTCTTTCTTTCAATAACTATCTATTGGCATCTACTCTATGTGACAGGGATACAAGTGAATAAGATAGGTATGACCTTTGATCAGATGGGTTTACTTCTATTGGGAAATGCTAACATATATTTACATGATGACAAACGTGCCATAGAAGCATGGACATTGGGGGGTAGGGGCATAGGTAGGGTCAAGGAAAGCTTCCCAGAGGAACTAATGTCTATGATGAGACTGAAAGATGAGTAGAAGTCAAGCAAAAAAGTGACAAATATGGTGTAGCAGAGAATATAACATTGACAACTTAGAATTGAGAGAAAACATGACTATTCAAGGAAATGAATGTTCAATATCATAATGAGTCCAGGGACCATATATTTTATATGTTTTAACATATCTACTCTTAATTAAGCACCTACTATGGTGCTGTGTGCTGTGCAAAATTAAAATATTTTACATGAATGTAAATTTGCCATTATTATATGATATGGTTGTAGTGATTTTATATAGACAACAATAAAATTATACTTGTTTATCAAATATTTCAGTAAAAATTCTGTATTTACTTCCAAATCACTTCTAGGATTTTTGTGTCTTTAATTAAACAGATCTTAGTTGCAAAAATAATCTACAACTTACTAGTTTCAGAGTAAGTGGTTTCTAACAGAAATGCGAGCAGATGGCAACAATACTTCATCTCTTCCATTTTCTTTCTTACACCTAAAAATAATCCTTCTTTCATTTTTTGCACCCAAAAATAGTTCAAGGAATTTCTGTGATAACATTAAATTACTTAATAAGTTAATAAATATTACCACCAAGAATGCATTTTCCAATGATTACTACTTCTCTGAGCATTAAAAAAAAAAAAAAAAAGCTAGTTCTTCAATAACTTCAGTCATCAAAACTTAGTCTGTGACACTGGGATAAAAAGTAAATACATGATTAACTATTAGCTTAAGTTCACAAAAGTCATATTAAATACTTCATCTTTTAAATTAAAAAAAAACTGTGCTGATGACTATCGAAACACAAAAGACACTGCAATTCATTGTTAAAGGCTACTATTTTGATATGCTGACACTGACCTAGATTCAATGACTCCTTGGATCCAGACTTAATAGGGCTCATACACTTAGTAGAAGGAAAGCAGTAAGTATAAATAAAGATAACTATGAAACGTGGACTTGCAAAAGAGGAAGTTCTTCACCCTGAGGAGGTCGGGAAAGGCTTTTTTTTTTAATAAATCTTTATTGTTCAGATTATTACAGTTTTTCCTCTTTTTTCCCCCCATAGCTCCCCTCCACCCGGTTCCCACCCCACCCTCTGTCCTTACCCCCCACACACACACTGTCCTCATCCATAGGTGTACGATTTTTGTCCAGTCTCTTCCCGCACCCCCCACACCCCTTTCCCCTGAGGATTGTCAGTCCACTCCCTTTCTATGCCCCTGATTCTATTGTATTCACCAGTCCATTCTGTTCTTCAGATTTTTTATTCACTTGATTTTTAGATTCACTTGTTGATAGATATGTACTTGTTGTTCATAATTTTTATCTTTACCTTTTTCTTCTTCTTCCTCTTCTTAAAGAATACCTTTCAGCATTTCATATAATACTGGTTTGGCGGTGATGAACTCCTTTAGCTTTTTCTTGTCTGTGAAGCTCTTTATCTGACCTTCAATTCTGAATGATAGCTTTGCTGGGTAGAGTAATCTTGGTTGTAGGTTCTTGCTATTTATCACTTTGAATATTTCTTGCCACTCCCATCTGGCCTGCATAGTTTCTGTTGAGAAATCAGCTGACAATCATATGGGTACTCCCTTGTAGGTAACTAACTGTTTTTCTCTTGCTGCTTTAATATTCTCTCTTTGTCTTTTGCTCTTGGATGTGTCTTGGTGTGGTCCTCTTTGGATTTCTTTTGCTTGGGGTTCTGTGCACTTCCTGGACTTGTAAGTCTATTTCTTTCACCAGGTAGGGGAAGTTTTCTGTCATTATTTCTTCAAATAGGTTTTCAGTATCTTGCTCTCTCTCTTCTTCTGGCACCCCCATAATTCTGATGTTGGTATGCTTGAAGTTGTCCCAGAGGCTCCTTACACTATCTTCATATTTTTGGATTCTTTTTTCTTTTTTCTTTTCTGGTTTGGGTGTTTTTTGCTTCTTCGTATTTCAAATCTTTGACTTGATTCTTGCGATCCTCTAGTCTGCTGTTGGATCTCTGTATATTATTTTTTATTTCAGTCAGTGTATGCTTAATTTCTAGTTGGTCCTTTTTCATATCCTCGAGGGTCTCACTGAATTTATCGGTGGTTTCTAGAAAATTCTTGAAAAACCTTATAACCATGGTTTTGAACTCTATATCCAGTAGTTTGCTTTCCTCCATTTCTTTCATTTGTGACCTGTTTCTTTGTCTCCACATTTTGGCTGCTTCCCTGTGTTGACAGAGTGGCTTTGTGTGCTAAGTGTCCTATAGGGCCCAGTGGCTCAACCTCCCAGGTTACCTGAGGTAGACACTCTTGGTACACCCCTTTGTGGACTGTGTGCACAGTCTTGTTGTAATTAAGCCTTGATTGTTGTTGGTATCACTGGGAGGAATTGACCTCCAGGCCAATTGGCTGTGAGGATCAGCTGTGTCTACGATGGGAGAACTTCTGTTCTGGAGACACCCTTATGGGGCAAGACTTGCTTCAGTGGGGCTTTGGTGCTCACTGAATCTGCCCCCTGAGTGTGTCCCTTATGGATCTGAGGAGTTGTAATCTGGATGGTCCCATTCTGACCACTGGGTACACTGGCTCTTGGATCTCCAAGGATGTGCTAATTTAGCCTCTGCCTGAGGGCACCCAGCAGGAGCTATGGAGAGATCTGCAGATTCCTCTTCTTTGTTTGGGGTTTGGAAGTGCCCAGATGAGGCCCAGCTGTGAAGCAATGCAAGCTGCTGTGGGGCCTTGGGCCTTCTTTTGGCGGCTCTGGGGCTCTCTGACCCAGCTGCAGTTTGTTAAGTAATTTTACATTTCAAAGGACCAGGCCATTCATATGCAAAAGCCTCTGCGCACAGCTTGGATGGGGCGGGGTCTCAGAGAATTGACTGGGCGGAGCAAACTGCTATGGCTGATCCTCAGCCCTGCCCTAAGAGGCCCCCGGGTCTCAGTGTCCCTCAGTAATCACTGCAAGCACCTCTGAGAGAAAGCCGCCCTCGAGTTCACCCGAAGCCAGACAGTCCAGTTTCTCCCCATATGAGTCTGGGTCCCCAGAGTCTCGCCCGGAACTGGAGTTCAGAGCAGTCGGGAGCTTGTGTCTCCCTCCCGAATGAGAAAAACAGCCACGTCCTCAGTTGCCAGCCCTTTCCGCACGCAGGCACCTCCTCCATATCTCTGCACTTTATTTCCGCACCTCCTCTGAGTCTCAGTGTGCTTTTCTCTTTCCTTCTAGTTGTAGAATTTCCACTCAGCCAGCCTTCCTGTGGTTCTGGATGATGTCCATTTTGTCTTTTAGTTGTAGTTTTGAAGTGGTTGTGCGAGGCAGCAATTTCAGGTGTTTACCTATGCCACCATCTTGGTTTCTCTCAGGAAAGGCTTTTAAGGTGACATTTAAAATTAATCTTAATGGATGAATAAGAATTCTCTAGAAAGAATAAAGGAAACATGTGCAAAGGCAAGAAAGAGCACAGTCTGCACAGGATTCATGAGGAATCTTATAGATATAATTATTTATATATTAACTATTGCTTCAATGATAATTATAGCTTTGATAGTGAAGGTCTTCTGAAACACAGCTCACATAAAACTTTTTTCTATAGTCAGCCCTCATTCTCTAGAATAAAGGCTTTAGCTCTTAGCCTAATGTATTATATATACAGAGTGGGGCAAAAGTAGGTTTATAGTTGTTCCTATGGAAAATAATAAAAATAACTAATGATTCAAGAATAAACTTTGTGCTTCATGCACTCACACCTATAAACCTACTTTTGCCCCACCTTATAAATATAACATATATGCATATGAAAAAAATATATGCAATGCTATACCCTACATGGTGGCAGTGAGAATGCAGTAAGATGTAACATTAATGATGCATGCAGGAGTCAGGTCATAAGGAATGTGAACTTGATGCTATAGATGTTGGAAAGCTTTTAACGAACTTTAAGTTAGGGAGCTATATAGTCATTTTTTGTTTTAGTTGAACAGTTATTCTCAGTTCCTGATACTTTCTCATTATTGGTCCATAGAAAGTTCGTTTCCTATTCCTTCTAACCTCCAAGCCTCATTCCAGTCTTTGCCCCTCCATAAGCAACTGTCTTTTCTTATTTAAATATTTTTAATTTATTTTAGAGAGAGAGGAAGGGAGAGGGGGAAACAGAAACATCGATTGGCTACCTCCTGTACTCCCCCTACTGGGGATTGAGCCCACAACCTGGGCATGTGCACTGACCTAGAGACCTCTTGGTACACGGGACTACGCTCAACCAACTGAGCAACAAGGGCCAGGGATGTCTTTTCATATTTAATGTACATTATTCTGATTGTATATATATCTTAAAAATTGTGTAGTGCTGTACTGTGCAATATTTCTAATGTATGTGAATGGTATTGTATTACCTACTGGTATTTAATTTTTTACTCTTTTCCTTAAGCACATTGCTTTTAAGAATCATTCATGTTGCTATATGGATATGTAATCTACTATTTCCAATTACTGTGTAGTTAAAATGGCCATATAATTTACCATCAAAATCATGTGAGTAAAGGGGGGTGCTATTAATAATTACACTGGAATAACAGGTTAAACAGGGCTGTATTAAGCAAACCAAGATATGCAGTCACTCTATGATCCTAAATTCCTTGCTATTCATCCATGACATCTTATTGATCTGCTCTTCCAAGGATGGGCATCCAGGTTATCTCCAACTCCCTGCTACTAATAAGAGCTTTTCAAATAGCTGCATACAAGTCCTATATGGACCGGGGTGAGAATTTGTTTCTTACCCAAAAGTATGTCTGTAATATTTATAAATTTCTGGTAAGTAATTATGGTAAGTAATTATGAGAACACTGAGAAGATGAGCACAGAGACAGAAGAGGAAATTGCAAAGCAATGTTTGAGGAATAAAAAGCACTTCATTTAGAATGAAGGGTATAGTTGGGGAGTAATAAAAGACATGGCCGGATTCCGTCATTTCTGGAGTTGGGGCTGAGACCCTGCCACATCTCCTATGCTCTGCATCCATGCCTCTTTTGGACATTAAAGGTTAATTGATGAAAAAAAAAAAAGACATGGCTGGCTTGAAAGTTTGCTTTGAGGCAAAACTGTGAGAGGGCCATGCATGTTGTGAACTTTATCTTGACAGTAACTGAGAGTCATTGAAAGATTTTGAACAAGAGTGTGGGACAATGGAAATGGTATTCTAGAAAGATATATCTGATTATACTGAATCAAATCTAAAACAGAGACTAGCAATGAGAAAACATTGAGTACATATTTGAAAGTCAGTATAATACAATAGTTAGCTACAGTACAGTATGGATTCTGAAGCCAGCTATCTGGATTCAAATTGAATTCTACCAGTTCCTAGCCTTATGACCTCATTTAAGTTCCATATTCAGTTTCCTAGGTTAGAGATTATTATAGTACCTTCTCATAAAGTTGAATATGAAGAGCTTATAACAGTACCTAGCACATAATAACTGCTCTCATTATTAGCAATTATTATTGCTGCATTATTCCAGGAAGAAAATGAGATTAAGTTAATCTGGTGGTAGAATATCTTCAACAACCAAAACTCATGGGTGGAAGAAAGTCAGCTAATATTACCTAGTGTGTCATTCACAAGCCCCTACCTTCCCCTAAAGGACTTAGAAAAGGCAAAAGCATTTTCATTAAAAAACTGTTGGCCTCTCATTATGTATAGCTTGCTAACTCCTGAGCCAGGTATCCTAATATATAAAAACCCTGGGTTGTAATGACCAGTAACAACCGGAGGCTGACCAACTGGAAGTCAATGCTGGCCCCACCCCCAAGCAAGCAGTAAGGGGCAATCAGGAAGGCAGGCAGAGAGGTTAGGGGTGATCATGTAGGCAGACCAGCAGTTAGGGGTGATCAGGTAGGCAGATGGCTCCTGCCAGGCTGACCCGCCCCCAAGCAAGTGGTTAGGGGCCATCAGGCAGGCACGCAGAGTGGTTAGGGGTGATCAGGTAGGCAGACCAGTGATTAGGAGTGATCAGGTAGGTAGGCGATTGGTTAGGGGCAAGCAGGTAGGCAGGCCAGCAATTAGGGGTCATCAGGAAGGTAGATGGCCCCTCACAGGGCTGGCCCATCCCCCAGCAAAGAAAGAGGGAGGCCCAGGACAGCCAAGCTATTGCACCCCAGCCTGTCGCCTGTAGAGGGAGGCCACCGGTGGCAGGGAGGGGGGAGCAGCACTGCACAGATGGCAAGCAGTGGCAGCGGCTGGGGTGGGGCCAGCTACCTGTAGCCCGGGGAAGGAAAGCCCCAATAGGCCCTGATCTCAGGCCAGGCCTAGGGACCCTACCCGAGGGGTCCCAGATTGTGAGAGGGTGCAGGCCAGGCTGAGGGACGCACTCCCCCGTCGCCCTGAGTGCATGAATTTTTGTGCACTGGGCCTCTAATCATAATATAATAAAGATTCAGGTTGATGATAAATTATAGTTGCCACAAATATTAATATCAAATGTTATTTAATAATGTTCTTTTTCTCTGGGGGCCCACTGTTTTTATTTTTAATTGGCATAAGTATATGATAAAATAAAGCTATTAATGTCTTTTCAGCAATAAAAATTTTTAAGAAAAAAAATTCCTCACCAAAGTGGAATCTGTATATATAAAAGCCTGTGACTGTTCAACCGCTCAACCACTCAAATGGTTGACCAGTACCTGTGACGCGCACTGACCACCAGAGGGCAGACGCTTAACACGGGAGCTGCCCCCCCCCCCCCCCGCCACACCCACTCTGGTAGTCAGTGCACTCCCACAGTGGGAGCACCGGACAGCTGACCAACAGGCGCCAGATGCTGGACTCATGGCTGGCCAGTGCAGCTGTGGCAGCCTGAGCCTCTCTCATGGACACATCCCCTGTGCGCCCCACCCCCATCCAGACCAGGACCAGGATTGGGACTGACTCAGCACAAGCCCACCGCCGCTTCTCAATCAATCTCTGGTATTGCCCTAGGACAGGCGTGCAAGTGGAGACCACAACGGTGCAGCAGTTAGCCTACAGAGCAGTGGCAGCAGCAGGTGCAGCTGGCCGGGATGAGTAGGAGTGGCCCGGTGCCCAGCCTGGGCTCCAGCTCCTCCCCCGCCACCTGCCGCTTCGTGCACTACTACATCCCTCCAGGGATGTAGGACTGCTAGTTTGGGCGGGTTTCAGCGATCCCCACAGGCCAGGCCAAGGGACCCCAGGCACTGGGCGTCTAGTATAATGATAAGATTAAGCTATGAAAGACTACTGTATGGGAGCCACTGGAATTAAAGAATTGACTTTAACTGTTCCTTATAAAAAAGATATGAGAATGTTATACAAAACACTCTCTGAATATGCATTGGTTTTTGCAACTCTACTCTAAAAACAAAGTGGAATATGTAATATAAACTAAATAATATTAGAGCAATGTGATCATTCCCATTAAAAATATCCAAAATAGCCCTGGCCAGATGGGTCAATTGGTTGGAATGGCATCCTGTTCACCAAAAGGTTGTGGATTCGATTCCTGGTCAGGACACATACCCAGGATTTGGGGCACATATGGGAGGTAACCAAACAATGTTTTTCACATCAATGTTTCTCTCTCTCCCACTTCCTCTATCTCTAAAATCAATTTTAAAAAAAGATATATAGATATAGATATACCCAAAATATTTTTCTAACTTCTCTATAATAATATATGCACACTGGTCCTGAAGTATGACTATATATTTTCAAATAATCTGCAATAAAAATAAACAGAAAAATTGGGATTTGTTTTATCTGCCTAAATAAAACTTAATGTTTAGGTATAATGAATATTCAGTATTGCATTTAAAGCAAGGCCATAATTACAGTTCCAGTTTAGATGAAACATTTTTAAGGAATATTTCTAGAATGACAATCCAAAAGTGATCTCTCACAGCACAGGGTTTACAACACACACTGCCTTGTATTTTAGTAATTTGAACACATGTCTTCCTTTCTACCTGATTGTAAGCTACTTGAGGGAGGAGACTGCAACTAATTCAGCTTTGGATCTACTATAGCATGTAGCATTCTGCTAGTTAGTAAACAGTTAATATTTGTTGAATGACAAAAATCTATTCTGCTCTTGCCATCAAAACGTAAGATTTTTAATTCACATCTTTTTTTCATAAAATTGTATTTTCTAAAATCTTGTAAAGGTTTTCAAATGCATAAGTTACTTTGAAACATCACTTTTCCAAAAATGTGTATTACTTTTAAACTAATAACATACTTTCTGCCAAACAACTGTATGTCACTATTAATTTTAGCAACATATCAAAAATTCAGCTTCCAACGATTTCCTTTGAAAGTATCAAAATACTAACTTTGAACCTATCATATGTCATGTCTGAAAACTTAAAACCTGAATTATTCTAAGATTACAGGGTTGCCCTTTCAGACTTCTAACCCTAGTAATACTTCTAAACAGACAAGATTGACTAATTCTTCCCTTATTATCACCCTTTTCCTCAAATACTTTAACCTGTGCTCTTAGTTTCTTTCATCCACCCAGCAAAATATACCCGCTGTGGGAGGTCTGAAACTCATGCACATTGAAGAGGCAAAGGACTGGTAACAGCTGAGTGTGAAACCTGGTGGGGAGCCCTGTCCCTGGTTTCTGTGCCAGATTTGCTAATGTAATCTCCCTAAGTCTCTGTTGCCACATGTATAAAATAAAAGTACATAGTTGGGATTAATGATTCCTAAAATCCATTCCAGCTCAGGTTATTTCCCTTAGGGATGTTTGCAGCCTTATGCTTTATTCATTCACTCCGTTTTATGTAGCACCTGAGACAGACAGGTAATCAAATACTGCAATTTCGCACTAGTTGATTTGGCTCAGTGGCTAGAAGCATGGGTGGGCAGACTGAAGGGTCCTGGGTTTGATTCCCAATTACAGGCTAGATCCCTAGCCCGGTTGGCGTGCATGCGGGAGGCAACCAATCGATGTGACATTGATGTTTCTCTCTGTGTCCCTCCCTCTCCCTTCCACTCTCTCTAAAAAAATCAATGAGAAAATATCCTCGGGTGAGGGTTAACAACAACAAAACACTGTAATTTCAATATTTATTCCTTAAACAAACCTTGATTGGACACGTACTCTGTGCCAGACACTGCACTGGGCGCTTGCAATTCAGTGTTTGTAGAGACCTACTAGGTGATGAAGAAGAACTGAGGAAAATAAAACTGAGGGAGTTGAGATCAAAAAGGTGATGCTTAAGCTGCCTCTTCAATACAGCAGACATTTCCCAAGGTTTCGGGAGTACTGCATCCTGTTTAAGTAAGGAGGATGGCATCTGTGAAAAGAGCGACATGTAAGGCACGTTGAGTGTTTGCAGCAGCTGAAGGCTGGGTGACACGCACTCATTCCGGTAGTAATTTGGCATGTCTCGCATGATTGGTTAACGCCTGTCCCCCACTAGACCACAAGGTCCACGAGTGTGAGGACAGCGTGATTTTGCCCACCATTGTCCTCCCAAGGCCTAAGACGCTGACTCATGCTTAATAAGTGCTGAAGAAATAATAAATAAAGGGTACGCCACTGAGTCAAAATATCTCATTTCCAAAGTACTGTATCCAGAAGAGGAGAACTCCCAGTGCCTTCTGCGGCCAACTTGAATTTCCCGGAAAGAGTCAAACCCTAGGGCGGGGCTCTGCCTTCCCGTCGTCTCCCCTCCGGGGCACAAATCCCCGCGGAGTCACGGAGCGGGGGAGGTGGGCTAGTGTCCGCCTGAAGCCCGGCCTGCGCCCTCGCCGGGAACCCACGCCACGACTATCCAGTCCAGCGGCGCCGGCGGGCCTCGGGCTATAGTGCCCGGAAATGTATTCGCACATTTCGGAAAAACAACCTGATTAACTTCCAGACTAATACGCGAAGAAGATAAACAATTTCGGTAAGCCAGGGAACCACATACACTCGCACTCGGCTCCCGGTGGGAGACACCGGGTACCTACAAGGCAGTACAACTCACTATTCTAGTAGAGGCAGAGCGCCCTCTACTGGTCCGGGCGGCCTCGCCTCGCGGTCCCGTCACTAAACCCTCCCCTCCGCCCCGCCCCGCCCCGCCCAGGCTCGCGAGAATAAGAACAGAAGTCTCCTTAAGGAGCTTTATGGAACTAAAGTTCCTACACCTATTGTTCCTACACGGAAAGATTTTAACACGCGAATCTATTGGCATTAAAGGGCAGAGCGGAAAGGGAGGTGCTCTTACGTTACAGGACCGAGCGGAAGTCCTGGTTCACACGCCACAGGAGAGCATCCTGGGAGCCGGAAGTAGGTAGGAGCTCCTGCAGTCTACCTGAGCGCCAGCAAACTCGCGTGGTCGGGGAGCGCGTGGCAGTTTCCAGAGGAGTGTTGCTGGAGCGCTTGACTCGTGCGCGGAGGTCAGAGGTGGCGGTAGTTCGACCTCGGTGTACAACCTGAGACCGAGAGCTATGGTGGGGCGATCCCGGCGGCGCGGAGCGGCCAAGTGGGCAGCGGTGAGAGCCATGGCAGGTCGCGGCGCGGTGGACGAAACGGAAGACGATTTAGAATTGCCACCCTCACCAGGGGATTCCAGCTACTACCAAGATAAGGTAGATGATTTTCATGAGGCCCGGTCTCGAGCCGCCTTGGCTAAGGGTTGGAGCGAAGTAGAGAGTGGGGACGAGGAGGAGGATGGCGATGAGGAGGAGGAGGTACTAGCCCTCGATATTGCCGATGAGGACGATGAAGAGAGTGCGGAGGATGAGGAGGATGACGGAGATGATGGTGGGAGCTCAGTGCAGAGTGAAGCTGAGGCCTCTGCGGATCCCAGTTTGTCGTGGGGTCAGAGGAAAAAACTTTATTATGATACGGACTATGGTTCCAAGTCCCGAGGCCGGCGGAGTCAGCAAGAAGTAGAGGAGGAGGAAAGAGAGGAGGAGGAGGAGGCACAGCTCATCCAGAGGCGCCTAGCCCAAGCCTTGCAAGAGGATGATTTTGGGGTTACCTGGGTGGAGGCCTTTGCAAAACCTCAGGTCCCTCAGGTAGATGAGTCTGAGACACGGGTCGTGAAGGATTTGGGAAAAGTTTCAGTGAAAGAGAAGCTGAAGATGCTGAAGAAGGAATCACCAGAGCTCTTGGAGCTGATAGAAGACCTGAAAGTGAAGTTGACAGAGGTGAAAGATGAGCTGGAGCCATTGTTGCAATTGGTGGAGCAAGGGATCATTCCACCTGGAAAAGGAAGCCAATACCTGAGGACCAAGTACAACCTCTATTTGAATTACTGCTCCAACATCAGTTTTTATTTGATCCTGAAAGCTAGGAGAGTCCCTGCACACGGACATCCTGTTATAGAAAGGCTTGTTACCTACCGAACTTTAATCAACAAGCTGTCAGTTGTGGATCAGAAGCTGTCCTCAGAGATTCGTCATCTACTCACACTTAAGGATGGTGCTGGAAAGAAAGAACTAACTCCAAAAGCAAAACCCACCAAGGCCAAACCAAAATCTGTTTCAGAGACTGCTGCTGCTGCTGCTGCTGCCGCCGCTGCCTCTGCTGTTACAGATCTTTCTGATGATTCCAATTTTGATGAAGCTGCACTGAAATACTATAAAGAAATGGAAGACAGGCAAAAGTTGAAGAGAAAGAAAGAAGAAAATAGTACTGAAGAACAGGATCTTGAAGATAAAAATGCAAAGAGAGCCATTACCTATCAGATTGCTAAAAATAGGGGACTTACACCAAGGAGAAAGAAGATTGATCGAAATCCCAGAGTGAAACACAGAGAGAAGTTCAGGAGAGCCAAAATTCGCAGAAGAGGCCAGGTTCGTGAAGTTCGCAGGGAAGAGCAACGTTATAGTGGTGAACTATCTGGAATTCGTGCAGGAGTTAAAAAGAGCATTAAGCTTAAGTAAAGTTTCGTTTTGTTTTTGCAAGTTTTACATCAATAAATTTAATTTTAACTAGTGAAGTGATGGTTTTAATATATAATTCCTAACCTTAACTTTTAAAAATTCTTGTCAACAGGTAAATTCATTTGGGTTACTGTTCAATTTATTTGTCCTTTAATTTATGTTAAGGTCATACAAGAACTGTGGGAGCTATATGCAGAAGCTTGGGAAAAGAGACGGTTTTGAAAAAAGTTCTTCAGTATCCTGTCAAGTATTATCTAGGAAAATTTCACAGCTACTTAGGGAGCAACAGTCAAACTTTATAATTTTTCACATAAATTGAAGAGATTGCACCTTGGCAATCATTTGTAAAAATAACCTATAAAATAGTTCTGACATCATTTCATTTACCTAAATATAATTCTTGAGCAGGATACTTGTTAATAGGTTTATAATGTTAAGGGTTTTGTACATTTTGTGTGGTAAAAGCTTAGGAGTGAAGAGGAACTTTGGTTAAAAGTAGAAAGAGATATTCCTTAATTACATTAATTGTGATATTTTCTAATAGTCCTTAATGTGGTAAATAAGGTAAAAATTCCATTTCCCCTTCTATACTGCTGACTTGCAGTGGTTGCTGTTTGTATACTTCATTTGCTGAAAATTTGGTCTGATTACCACTAGGTAAGTAACAACTTCAATTGGTAACAAAGTTACAGTTTTATTTAGTTACTCTGGTGTTTACAGTAGGAGAGAGAGATTGAGATTGTGAACTTTTAGGATGATGCCAGGGAAGAAAAGGAGAGACTTGTAAAGAAAAGCACAAACGATGCCTTAACTGTCACTGTTTTCATTAAACATTGGGCTAGCTGCTAAAGGTGCATAGCAGTTAATATTTATTAAATACTTGCCATGTACCAGATGTGTATCACTTCATTTAATCTTTGCAATAACTTTGTGAGGTAATACTGTTATATCAGAGATGAGGATCCTGAAATTCGTAAAGGTTAAGCTTCTAAAGGGCACATGCTTGGGATTTGGGCCCAAGCCAGCTTATTTTGATCATTCTCTTAACCTCTGGCTTACATCTGCTTCCTTAGAGTAGCACAGATGTCAAATTAGTTTATCTTTTATTTTATAAATAAAAGAGGTAGGTTGGAAGTAAAATTAACACTGGGTACTAAGGTGCACTTCGTACTTATTTCCTTTTTCCTCACAACTACTCTTTTGTGGCAAATTCTATTATCCATATTATAAAGATGAGGAAACTGACAAAGTTAAGTAACTTTATCAAGGTCATATAGCTATTAAGTGGCAAAGCCCTATCCTGTTCTGATACCATATAAAAACTGCAGGGCCCTGGCCGGTTTGGCTCAGTGGATAGAGCATTGGCCTGTGGGCTGAAGGGTTCCGGGTTTGATTCCTGTCAGGGGTGCATGCCTGGGTTGCGGGCTCGATCCCCAGTGGGGGGTGTGCAGGAGGCAGCCAATAGATGGTTCTCATCATTTCTATCTCTCCCTCTCCCTTCTCTGAAAACAACAACAAAAAACCTGCAGGTTTTGGAGTTAACTTACTAGGGTGGTTTTGAGTTAATTACTTAATGTCTGACTTACTTTCTTTATCTGTATAGTACAATTATTATAACTTGAAGAAGGAGGTATAACAGTGTTTAAGAGCTGTGAGATCATAGAAAATATATATTGGTGTCTGCCCCTGAATTTACCCTTGTAAATTCCTAAGTGATAAGAACATTCAAGAGCGTCTTTTATTCTAATGAGGTGACTCTGGAGGGTTCCTGGGTGGTGGGGGACTGGTCACCAGAAACATCAAGCCATGATTAGAAGCTTAGAATTTTGATCCCCACTCTCCATTCTCCAGAAAGGGGAGAGGAGCTGGAAATGGAGTTAATTTTTTATTATACCTATGTGAGAAAGTCTTAAAATCCCAAGTGTGGGGTTCAGGGAGCTTGCAAGTTGGTGAACATATCCCTTACTGGGAGGGTGATGCACCCCAATTCCACCCTGGACAGAAGCTCCTGTGCTCAGGACCCTCCAGACCTCATCCTATCTCTTTATCTCACTGTTCATCTGTATCTCATATCCTTTTAATAAATTGGTAGATGTAAATAAGTGATTCCATAAGTTCTGTGAGCAAACTAATTGAACCCTAGGAGGGAGTCCTGGGGACCTCTGATTTATAGCTTACTTGCCAGAAGCACAGATGACAACCTGGCTGTCTTCAGGTAGATAGCTTCAGAATTGAATTAAGTTGTAAGACACCCAGCTATTGTCACAGAGAATTGTTTAGTGGGGGGAAACCTCAATACATCTGGTGTCAAAAAGTGTGAGTCTAGCAGAAGTGTGAGAGTAAAGGAGACACACACAGGTGAAAAAGTTTTCCAATTTTAGGGCAGACTGTAGACTACCCAGGTTCCTAATCCAGCTCCATCACTTATTTCTTATAACTTGCTCAAGTTACTTGCTCTCTCTGTTCTTCAGTTTTTTTCATCAAATTAGGGATGTTAGTAGCAGTACCTACTTTGTAGAGCTATTATGAGGATTAAGTCAATATATGTAAAGCACTTAGAACAATGTCTGTTATATGGGAATCACCTAATAAGCATTGGCTCTTACTACAGGGTTGTGAGAATTCTAGCACAGGGGTGCTCAATGAATTGTAACTAATAGTATAGCGGTTCCTATTTATTATAGGAATATAGAGAATAAAATGTAGTCATATATATAAATGCTTGAGAAGTTAATATAAGTTTGGAAGAAGAGGGGAGTATTGGGTGAGCACATGAAGGGATTTAGAAAACTTGAACAGGGCAAAAAAACAAGGAAATGAAGTTAGAGGTTGAAAGTATTTGATGTTCTATGTCAAATCCCTGACATGTATAAAGTTGCAGTGAGGAAAAAAATGTTTTCAAAGAAGAAAAACCTTCCATTTAGGAAAGTGGAGAAATTAAGCTTTGTTATATATTGCTCTGAATATATCAAGTATTCCTTTAGAGACATCTCAACACTAATTAATTAGTATTAATAAATATTAATACATTCTGGAATAGCTAGGATGTTGATGGTGCTATCCTATTTTATAAACATAAAAAGTGGCCTTGTCTAATGTGAATTAATAGCAAAAGATGTAACAAATTGCTGGATTTAATATTTACATCATCCAAATTTTGAATTTACTTAGACATTTAAAGAGCACTGAGGGGGGTGGGTGGAGGTGGAAGAGGGCATAGAGTGGATAAATGGTGATGGAAAATAAAATAAATTTAAAAAATAATAAAGATCACTGATGGGTTCTGTCCTAACACATGAAAAATAAATTATTAACTACTCAATGTTACAATTTTTCATAGAGACTCACTGAATTCTGGAGAGTCTCATGGATAAGAGTTCCAATAAAGTAGATTACTAGTATCAGGCATCAATACAAAGTAACAACCTATTTTATGTCAGCATATTAGGCTATGGACAGCTATTGAAAATGTAAAATATTCAAAATTTAAGCAGAAGAAAATTCCCAATTTCTTCTGACTAGCTTTGGGCTAGTCAGTTTCTCTAGGCCACAGTTTCTTGCCTCTCTTCTTAACTGTAAGGAGTTAAATGAGCATCTCTTTCATTTTTGTGTAGAAATAAATTTAATTGCTTTTCAGATCCATATAACTTCCTTAATGGTCAAAGCTTTTGGTAAACTAGAATTTTTTGTGTGTGATCTTAAAGATAAAAGCTAGCTTAGATAACTTGAATAACTGTTCACATATCTGACAAAATATTTGATATCTCTGAGGAATGGCTTGAGTTGCTTATTTTTTCTTGCTGGTTGTATGAAGTAAAAGAATTTTAAGTTATAATAATTACTTTAAAGTTAACATTATCAAAATAATTCATGAAAGGAAAATCAGTATAATTTACATTTCAGGGATCCAGTGATGAACATGTACCACTGTCTAAATAGATGATCCAAAAAAAAATCCTGTAGGATTCAACTAGAGTTCCAAATCATTCAAACTGAATATTGCTTCAGGTAATAAATGAGAGGTTTTTAAATGCTTTCAGTTATTCTTTTATAAAATTTGTGTTTTGAGATAGAAAAAGTTTAAACACAGAAACAGCATAGAAAATTTAACATCAACTGTGCTTTAAATTTCACCTAATGTATTTTCTTATATGAAACTTTTTTTTTAACCTATTGATTTGAGAGAGAGATAGACATTAATTTGTTGTTCCACTTATATATACATTCATTGGTTGATTCTTATATGTGCCCTAGCTAAGGATCAAACCCGCAACCTTGGTGTATCCAGACAATGCTATAAACCAACCGAGGTACCCAGCCAGGGCTTAGACATTTATTTCTAATCTCATCACTCTTGAACATACACAAAAACGGAAGTATGCCCTGGTTGGTGTGCCTAAGTGGTCAGAGTGTCCCTTCATACACCAAAGTGTGGGTTTGATTCCCAGTCAAAGGCTCATACCTGGGTTGCAGGTTCAATCCCTGGCCTGGTCTCTCTCACATTGATATTTCTCTCCCCCCCCCCCACTTCCCCCTCTCCCTCCCCCTCCCTCTCCCTTCTTCTTGGAACTCTCCTTTCTTGCATACCAGCTAGGAAAAAACACAGGCAAGAAAAGATGAAGATTTCCATTAGAGCAAAGAGAACAAATTAAGAGGCAGATTTGAGAGAGATGTAGAAGAGAACTTGAAAAAGAGCACATGAAAATTGGAACAAACTGTAGATAAACTTAGAGAAGGTCAGCAAAAGCAACCAACCATTTGCAGCAACGCTATTAAGATATTAAAACTACCAAAACCGGTTTGGCTCCGTGGATAGAGCGTCGGCCTGTGGACTGAAGGGTCCCGGGTTCGATTCCGGTCAAGGGCATGTACCTTGGTTGCGGGCACATCCCCAGTGGGAGGTGTGCAGGAGGCAGCTGATTGATGTTTCTCTCTCATCGATGTTTCTAACTCTCTATCCCTCTCCCTTCCTCTCTGTAAAATACCAATAAAATATATTAAAAAAAAAAAAAAAAAGATACTAAAACTAGCCCGGCCAGTGTGGCTCAGGAGGTCACAATTCAATTCCTGGTCAGGGCTTGATCCCCAGTGTGGAGCGTGCAGGAGGCAGCCGATCAATGATTCTCATCATGGATGTTTCTATCTCTCCCTTTCCTTTCCTCTTGGAACTCAATAAAAAAATACATATTTAAAAAATGAAAAGGTATTAAAACTCTAAATAGACACAAAGTATGGTAAGTTCCTATAGGGCAGGAATTCTACTCCACAGTATATACAAGGAACACAAACTCTGCTGTTAGCAGATCATGAAAAAGATAATTATCAAACTTAATCAAAATAGTCTCTCAAGATATTTTATTATTTTCTACTATAAAACACTTTCATTATAGACTACTTGCAAATACAGTAGAGTAGAAAAATGGAAAAATACATCCATATTTCTACCACCCAGAGAAAACTACCATTGTTTGACCTAGACCAAACTACCATTGTTTGACCTCGGCAAACTGCGGCTCGCAAGCCACATGCAGTTCTTTGGCCCCTTGAGTGTGGCTCTTCCACAAAATACCACGGCCTGGGCGAGTCTATTTTGAAGAAGTGGTGTTAGAAGAAGTTTAAGTTTAAAAAATTGGGCTCTCAAAAGAAATTTCAATCGTACTGTTGATAATTTGGCTCTGTTGACTAATGAGTTTGCGGACCACTGACCTAGACTAAACACACTGCTTAAGATAAAGGTATTTATTGAGAGTGCATTGTTGTATTACGAATAGTGTATTTCTTAAGAGTATTATAGATACAATAAACATGGAAAGAAGGTGTATATTGACTAAGTATTTTTGAAATTAATACTGGAAACTAATAAAATAATCAAAATAGAAATAACGGTAATCAAAACCTAGTAATTCAAAAGCAAAGAAGGCCCTGGCCGGTTTGGCTAGGTGGATAGAGCGTCGGCCTGCAGACTGAAGGGTCCCAGGTTCGATTCTGGTCAAGGGCACATGCCTGGCTTGCAGGCTCAATCCCCAGTGGGAGGTGTGCAGGAGGCAGCTGATCAATGATTCTCTCTCATCATTGATGTTTCTCTCTTCCTTCCTCTCTGAAATAAATAAAAATATATTTTTTTAAAAAAAGCAAAGAAGGATGGACTCTTAAGAGAGTTTTTCACAGAGGCTTTATATTAACTAACTAGAAGCCCAATGCACGAAATTCGTGCAAGAGTAGACCTTCCTTCCTCCGGCCACCAGCAGGCACCTGGGACCCGGGCTTCCCTCGCAGCCCCAGCTTTGTCCGGAAGGACATCCAGTCTAATTAGCATATTGTGCTTTTATTATTATAGGTTAGTACAAATAAATTCCTGCATTTATTAAAATGAGAAGTTTAACATCAAGTCTTAAATTGCCTTGTTTTCAAATAAGACTTTTCCCAAGTACTACACAATGAAAAATAAATGGCTCCAGAAAACCATTATTTTAGAATCATAATATATCTATGTACTAAACTGAAGAATATCAACCCTTCTCAAGTGTTATACTTTCTCTGATCACAGCTCTGAGAAGCTTATGCTAAATGTACATCCATGACATTGATCTCTAAAATGTTTTGTAATCTATTCTAAGTGTCCATCCTTAAGATCACCACAGGGTTTCAAAAAACCAAACATGGACAAATAAAAATACAGGTAAGTTGAAAGACATCCCTTGCTTTATATGACAAGAAAATAGAGCTTGATTTTTACCATGGCTTGGATTTTGTCACTTTAAAACTATAGGAAGATGCTCTGTGCATTTTCAAGAGGGAGCATCGTGTTCAGGCTTATTTTTATAATCTTGGCTTCCCTAAATGTGTGTAGCAGCTGAATCATCCCTTTATGTCACCAGAGGTTATGCAGGGCTGTGATTACATCATTGATCCAAAAGCTAAAAGCATCAGAAACTAGGAACTTAGAGTATCATCCACCTTTAAAGAAAATGCTCATAAATAGCGTTCCCTATAAAATTTAGAGGACTCCTATTTCAGCATTTTCTATATTCATTACACTGCCAATTAATGACATAAGGTATAAATAAAACTGTTTTTAAAAGTAGAATGCCATTTAAAAAAAATAACTGCAAGATTCCACAGCATGTCAAAGTTTCTAATACCTATATTTAATGCTTAGACTAGATAGCATTTTGTTCTTTAAATTGATGACTCCCTTGGCTGCTTATTGGCCTTTCTCAAGAGTGGATTGGGAGGACTCTGTTCTCTTCCACCTATAATGGCATAAGTGTATATTCTTGTCAAATTCTTTACTGAAACAATGCAGAACATCTGTGAAGGAACCTGACAAAAATATGATACTTCAAAATTTCTGCATGAAAAAAAAAAGGTAAAATATCCACTTAAAGATGGGTGTTAAAACCATATAATACAGGGTTGGGGGACTGGATGAAAAAAGTGAGGGAATTAAGAAGTACAAATTAATAGTTACAAAATAGGGGATGTAAAGTACAGCATAGAGAATATCGTTGGTAATATTGTAATAACTGTGTGGTGTCAGGTGGGCTCTAGACTTATGGGGAATCACCTTGCAAGTTATATAAACATCTAATCACTATGCTGTATACCTGAGACTAATATATTGAATATCAACTATAATTGAAAAAAAAATTTTAAGTTTTTTTAAAGAGAAAATTGGTGCAGACAACACATTTTTAGAACAAATTGTGGATTTTGTGTCAGGTTGCAATAACTGAAACCTGCCTTTACCTGAGATCTTTTCATTTTTCTCTTGAAGGTATTATACAATTTAAAAGGCAAATGCGGTGGTGTTGGTGGTGTTTTTTTTTTTTTATCAATACTCTCACCATCACCACAACTAAAATGAAAAGGTCCAACAAACTTCCAAAATTTTAAAGATATAATGAAAAAGCTTTTCTCAATCGAGTTTTTATTTATATGCTGTTTTGCCAAATAAAAACGTAGCTAATATTTATTGTTTTACCCTATGCTAGACCCTGTCTAAAAGCTTATATTTCTTATTTAACCTCCACAATATACCTATGAATAAGTAATCTGATAATTTTTACAGAAGAGGAATCTAGGCTCAGATGACAGCTTACTCAAGAAGGCGGTAGCGCTGGGACCTACAGGTCAGGGAAATGCCAGAAAGTTAAGTTATTAAGAAATTTTCTGACTGCTTGAAGTTAGCTTCTTGTAAACATTTCCTTTTAAATAGTTCTTGTTTAAAAGATTTGGTGAAAGCCACGTGGCCATTTCTTGTGGTGATTTCAAGAGTGGTTTTCAGAGAATAACAACAAAAAGATTTACTTTTCCTTTTAGAGAAGTAACTTCCTCTTCAGAGGGAAAAACAGACCAGAGTGAAGAGCAGGTGGGCAAACGTTACACAACAGTGATTTTAATGATGAGTCAACATGGGTTCCATGACAGCATTTGACCACCCGAACACAAAGCCAGTCTGCTAGGAGATACCGGGGACCTTCACGGAATCGAGCGTGAAGAACAAGGATGGGAACTAGAAATTGTCTTTATTAGAGAATGTTTACTCACGGGAATTACTGGATCGGTAATCATTGATTTAAATTATCAAAAGAAAACAGCAGGGGCCAATGACTAGCGAGGCAGTAGGGAAGGGAAAACTGTCGACCTGGAACGGACGCTTGTCTGGTAAATTCTAAGCTGTTTGGCCTAAAACGCGCCCGTGCGCCCGGGGAAGCCGGAAACCAGGGAGTTAAAGTCAAACCGAATTCCAGGTTTCCATGCCGCGCACTTGACAGGGAACAAAAGAGGTGGCGAAAGGAAGACACCCACCTCCGCTTTCTCACACAAAAAGCTCCTGAATCAAACCCGTGAATCGACGTTTAAAGTTCTAGTGTGTGAAAGGCAAAGGATACAGTTTAATACGGGGGGGTGGGGGGGCCCTTTAAAATTCGCTTACATTAGCTTTCGCTTCTTCCACCCACACCTGAGTCCCCCGGCGCCACGGAGGAAACGGGGCGGTTGCACACAAAGCGCTCCTAGTATCTCGCCACCTTTCAGTCCCCGGGGGCACACGCGCTGCCCGCGGAGGGCGCCGGGGCGGCTGAGGCCGCGGCTCGCAAGCCGCCGCCTCCTCTGGCCGCGGAAGCGGGAGGGCAGCGGGGACACCGCCCCCTAGGGGAGCCGGACCTGGTCGGGGGGGGGGGGGGCAGGGAGGAGGCGGCCGGTACGCAGGCCGCGCCGTCGGGCGGGGCCGTCCCTCCAGCTGACTCGGGCCCCGTTGGCGGAGACCAAGCGGCGGAGCCCAGACGCCGGCCCGCGGCCAAGAAGGAAGGCGGCGGCGGCGCGACGGGACGGGGCAGCGGCTCCCCGCTGCGACCCCGCCCCCCCCTGCCCCGGCCGGGGCGCGATCGGAGGCGGGGGCGTGGGAAGAGCAGGCATGGCTGAGACCTCACCGCCGCCCGCCGCCGGCGCGGAAAGTTCCAGCGAGGAGCCGGCGAGGGGCGGGGAGCGGCCGGGCCGCGCTGCCACCGGGGGCGCGGACCCAGAGGGCGAGGCGGGGCCGCCGCCGGCCTCCCCCGGGGGGCAGTCGGAGCCCGACTCGCCGGTGGCCGCCCCCTTCTTCCTGCTCTACCCGGGCGATGGGGGCACCGGCTTCGCAGCGCGCCCGCCGCCTCAGCAGCCGCGCGCCTGGAGGACCCCGCCGTCGCCGGGCTCCCCGCTGCCCTTCCTGCTGCTGAGCTACCCGAGCGGCGGCGGCGGCGGCAAGCACCGTGAGTGGCGGCGGGGAGGGCCGGGAGGCGCGGGCTCTGGGGAAGCACCTGTCCCGGGGCGAGAGGCCGCCGTGGTCCGAGCGCCCGACTATTTACCTCCAAGTCTCCCCCGGCCGCGGGCTCTGGCCCGGCGCGGCCTTCCCCCCTCTCCCGAGCCGGGCGCTCATCCTCGCAGACTCTCACGTGCTCGCGGGTCCCAGACCCCGTCCCGGGCAGGGAGCCTTCCCGGAGGAGGGGAGGAGGGGGCGGCGTCCGGCCCGCCTTCTGCGGGCTCCCCGCGCCGCCGCAGCCAAGTAGGTGTGGCTGCCGCGCCGCCGCCGCCCGGGCGGCCTCCGTGGTACCAGTAAATTTTTTACGAGCATTTGCTCCCGTAGATATTGCAGACCCGTCCCCCGGAGTGGGAAAAGAAATCCAGGACGGTGCGCGAGATGAGGCGGGGATGGCGGCTTCGGAAGGGCTCCTCCCAGGTTCTGTCTTTTGGCTGGAAGAGGCCTCCACCCTTTAAGACCCACTGTCACAGGAGCCTCTGAACGAGCTGACCCCACTTTGTGCTCTTTCAGTCAACAAATGTTTGCTGCTACTTGTGATAAGCGGGGCCCTAGAGCAGGCAATTGTGTATAAAAGACTCTTGGAGGAGTGTTAAATCTAATTTTAAAAGACAAGATCTTACATGTGAAAATGTAGATACTGAAGATAGGAGGCATGATACGTATATAAATTGGAAGTACTTTGCTGTATGAGCTCTGAAAAGGCAACGAAACTTGCCTAGGGTAATAAGAGTCTCTGTCTGTCTGTCTGTCTCTCTCTCTCTCTCTCTCTCTCTCTCTCTCTCTCTCTCTCTCAGCTAGAGTTTGTTTTTTTAAGCACCAAGGCAAACCTTTTAATTGCTCTGCACTGCCAAGAAATCCTGACTGCCTTTTCTGCCGCCTGAGCCATCAGGGGGGGAAAAATTAACATTAGTTGAATATTTCCTATGTGCATGTACTGATTATCATAGTTAATCCTCACATCTCTGTGAGCCAAATACCATGCCACTTTTTCAGATGTGGAAGCTGAGAATCAGTATTAAGTGATTTGTCCTAAGAAACAGTAAGAGAAGGAATGAAGTTGGCCCAGATTCCTTGCCTACCAATCTCATGCTCTTTAAGGAAATACCACATTTCCAAAACTGTGGTGGGAGATCCCTCCTAGGTTAAGGTCCTTTAGAAGTAGTCCAGTGTCACCTTTATTATATTCTTTATTACTTGCTCCTTATTTCTTTATTTCTTACCTACAAAATCTTCAGATGGGAATATCTAATCAAGGAAGAAATGAGTCCTCTTATAAGCAGAGTTCGATAATATTCTCAACACTGCTTTTCAGTTTCTAAGGACTTGGCTTTCTACTTTGTTCTTTCAGCACAGCCTCTATTTTTCTCCTTAAAATTTTTTTTATTTCTGTACTAGAGGCCAGATGCACGGATTCGTGCACATTGAAAGGAAATTAATTGGAAGGTGGCTGGCGGGGCCAACACGCCCTGGAGCCAACCTCCCGTGCTCCCTCCCCAGCCAGGTGTGTCCCAGCACCAGGGCTCCAAGGGCCTCTGTGGAATGAGTGGCATCCCTCCCGCAGGTGGGGTCCCTCTGTCTGGCCTGCAGGGATCGGTCAGAAACTGGCAGTCTGTCATTCCCCAAGGGGTCTCAGAATGCAAGGAGGCACTCTGCAAAGTTGCCGTCGCTTGGCAGGTCCTGCGTTGAGCATCTTCTCCCCGGTGGTCATTGCGCATTATAGCTATTGGTCAGCCGGTCGGTTAGGCTTTTATATATATATTAGAGGCCCAGTGCACGAAATTCGTGCACGGGGAAGGGGGGTGACCCTCAGCCCAGCCTGCACCCTCTCCAATCTGGGATCCCTCTCACAATCCAGGACTGCTGGCTCCCAACTGCTCTCCTGCCTGCCTTCCTGATCACCCCCTAACCACTCCCCTGCCAGCCTGATCACCCCCTAACCAGTCCCCTGCCAGCCTGATTGATGCCTAACTGCTCCCCTGCCAGCCTGTTGGCCCCTAACTGCCCTCCCCTGCAGGCCTGGTCCCCTCCAACTGCTCTCCCCTGCAGGCCTGGTTCCCCCCAACTGCCTTTCCCTGCAGGCCTAGTCGCCCCCAACTTCCCTCCTCTGCCGGCTTGGTCACCCCTAACTGCCCTCCCCTGCAGGCTTGATTGCCCCCAAGTGCCCTCCCTTGCAGGCCTGGTCACCCCTAACTGCCCTCCCCTGCTGGCCTGATTGCCCACAACTGCCCTCCCTTGCAGGCCTGGTCCCTTCCAACTGCCCTCGCCTGCTGGCCATCTTGTGGTGGCCATCTTGTGTCCACATGGGGGCAGGATCTTTGACCACATGGGGGCAGCCATCTTGTGTATTGGAGTGATGGTCAATCTGCATATTACTCTTTTATTAGATAGGATAGAGGCCTGGTGCACTGGTGGGGGCCAGCTGGTTTGCCCTGAAGGGTGTCCCGGATCAGGGTGGGGGTTCCCTTGGGGCGTGGGGCTGCCTGGGCGAGGGGCCTGTGGTGGTTTGCAGGCCGGCCATGCCCCCCGGCAACCCAAGCGGAGGCCCTGGTATCTGGGGTTTATTTATCTTCTACAATTGAAACTTTGTAGCCTGGAGCGGAGCCAAGCCTTCTGCTTGCTCCGTGGCGGCAGCCATTTCTATTGGGATTTATGTATCTTCTGTAATTGAAACTTTGTAGCCTTAAGTGGAGGCCTGGGCTGGCCAGGGTGTGTGGAAAGCTTGGCTTCCTCCATCGCCGGGGGCAGCCCTAGCCTCCTGCTCTTTCCAGCTCCATGGCTGCCGCCATTTCTGTTTGGATTTATGTATCTTCTATCATTGAAACTTTGTAGCCTTGAGTGGAGACCTAGGCCGGCAAGGGCAGGCGGAAAGCTTGGCTTCCTCCATTGCCGGGGAAACCCAAGCCTCCCTCCTGCTCTCTGTGGCCGTAGCCATCTTGGGTGGGTTTATTTGCATATTTGCTCCTGATTGGCTGGTGGGCGTGGCTTGTGGGTATAGCAGAGTGATGGTTAATTTGCATATTACTCTTTTATTATATAGGACTAGAGGCCCGGTGCACAAAATTCATGTGGGGGGTGAGGGGCTTCAGCCCAGCCTGCACCCTCTGCAATTGGGACCCCTATACCTTTTTCTTTTTTTTTTTCCCCCTATACCTTTTTCTTATCTAGCTAACCTCTTCACATTTAAAAAAATTAACTGAAATACCACCTACTCTAGGAAATCCTCTTTGAACAATCTCTTTACAATTAAGTATTTTCATAGTATACCATTCTTTTTCTTTAGCAGCAACTTAGAGTGGATGCAGTGTGCTTCTCATTCTTGCATCTGAATTTTTTCTTGTTTCTCTTGTAATAGCGAAGCTTATCCAATTTACATTTGCCCTTTAAGGGCTTATATTTGGTTCAGTTTCTAGTTGGCTCCCTGCTTTTTTTTTTAAGCAATAAATTTGGGTTGTGATAGTAAATCTCACTTGTAATCAAGCCTGTAGGTCTCCCTACCTGAATATTTCTATAATACCTATCACTTCAGCATACCAGAGATTGTGTACATTTATAGAAAATAACAATAAATGTCACCTGATCATTTGATCTTCTAGTAATATTTTATAGCAAGATGTATTATTCTTGTAATTTAACTATTACAAAACTGAGGCAATCAGAAATAAATCACATTGAACAATAAAGAATGTCTCAAATATCAAAGCATAGTACACTTAGGGCCTCCCTTGTTCTATGCCTCAAATATCATAGTACACAGTTCACATGGAAGTCAGCTTCCTTTAAATTAGGAAGGGATGCCATACTCATGAAGCAGCTACTTCCACACATATTTTTTTTATTTAATTCACAGCACATACTCTTTGTACTAATTGTTGGAAAATCACCCTAGCCAGCCGTGGGCAAACTATGGCCCGCGGGCCGGATCTGGCCCATTCAGCTGTTCTATCCGGCCCGTGGAGCCGAAAGAGCGGAGGGTTCTCTTGCTCTCCCCTCCGCTCCTTTACTTTGAATTTATATTAGTTCACACAAACACTCCATCCATGCTTTTGTTCCGGCCCTCCGGTCCAGTTTAAGAACCCATTGTGGCCCTCGAGTCAAAAAGTTTGCCCACCCCTGCCCTAGCCATTGCCTCTGTTCCTCTCTGTATTGTTGCCTTACATTCTGACGTCATTACTGCGCTTTTATCATCCATTCGCTCTAATAAGATTGTGAATTTTTTAAGGGCAGAGATCATGACTTGAGCATGTGTTTCTCTTCATGGTGCCTAGATAAACACTCAAATGCCATCCAGTCCAAATGACTGCGATGAGAGAGGCCCACCGTTGCTGGAGACCTCTGATTTTTATTTAAGGGGCCTCACTTGTTCTGCACCTTTACAGAGGGGTGAGTAGGGGCTGAGGGAATTTGGGGAAACCCAGACAGAATTCTCCTCCTGCAAGATTTTGCTAAGCTGGCATCTGGGACTGCCGGGCGGCTTCTTTGCGGGACTGCCAGGCATTTGTCCAATTAAAACCCGGACACACAGCAATAACAAAGGCACTGGTCTCCTACTGCTAATGCGTGGGGCTCAAACCCCAGCCTGCAGGAACTCATCCCCGCAGTCACGACCGGGCTGAGGGTGGACCTGGGCTGGTGCTCCTAACTCTGGGGAGAGGGAGACTTCCTGTGACCTGGGATACTATCAACAGAAAAATCAGAGAAGCACAGAGGATGATTCAGAAACACGAAAGATAACGCTGGCGATTCCTTCAATCTCTGGGGTAAAAACAAACCAAAACAAAACCTTGAACTTGTACACGCATGCACGGAAAAACGTTGCTCAAGGGAAAAGCGATTCAGGCCCAGGTTGGGAGGGCTGTGGGTTAGAGGCCCCGGACTCTGCGCCACACACCCGAATAGGTCCATAGCGCAGGCTGGCCAGCGGAGTGGCTTCTTTATCCAGGACCTCGGGTGGCTTGGCCTCTTCGCACAGGACTGCCAGGTGGCTTGGCTTGGCTTGGCCTCTTCACGGCCACCGAGCCTCCCACCACCACCACCCCCACCCCTCCCAACCCCCGCTGTGGGGGCTGCCATCTTTGTTACGGCCTGAGGGTCAATTTGCATATTCCCTCTTTATTATATAGGATATAGATAATTATTTATTTTTTAAATATGTTTTTATTGATTTCTGAGAGGAAGGGAGAGAGATGTAGAAACATCAATGATGAGAGAGAATCATTGGTCAGCTGCCTCCTCTATGCCCCCTACAAGGGATCAAGCTCACAACCCTGGGCATGTGCCTGACCAGGAATCAAACCCTGATCTCCTGGTTCATGTGTCGAGGCTCAACCACTGAGCCACAGCAGCTGGGCCTATCAGTTCTTTATAACTCTGTATAACGATTGTGTTACAGCATTTGAAGTAGAAGAATTTTTCAACTGTTGGCCAGTATAACTAGTGGATATTAATTTCAACTTCAGTTGATTTTATTTTATTCCTCCCTATAATAACAGTAGGTGTATGGCAGTTTGTTAGCATTAAAATTCTAATATCTGTTCATGATCTTTATTTCTGAAATAATTTATTGGGGTGTGTGTAAGTGCTCAGAAAAATTACTGGGAAAATGCCAGAGTCCCACTTCCACTGTGTTTATTTATTTATTCTTTTTAATCCTCACCCGAAGATATGTTTTTTCATTGATTTTAGAGAAAGGAAGGGAGAGAGAAAGAAACATGAATGGGTTGCCTCCCACATGTGCCCTGACCTCGGGATCAAACCTGCGTCCTGGGTATGTGACCTGACCAGAATCGAACCCACCACCTTTCAATGTATGGGACAACACTCCAACCAACTGAGCCACACCAGCCAGGGAACCACTTCCACTGCATGTAAAGACCAGTCACTCACTAAGGACATTTCAAATTAGTAAAAGATAACTGTTGTATATTTTATTCAAATATAAAATTGACTTACAGTAGTTCTTGTTTTACACTGAGTTTTTATTTTTACCTTTTATTTTTATTTATTTTTTTTAAAATATATTTTATTGATTTTTTACAGAGAGGAAGGGAGAGGGATAGATAGCTAGAAACATCGATGAGAGAGAAACATCGACCAGCTGCCTCCTGCACACCTCCTACTGGGGATGTGCCCGCAACCAAGGTACATGCCCTTGACTGGAATTGAACCCGGGACCTCTCAGTCCGCAGGCCGACGCTCTATCCACTGAGCCAAACCAGTCAGGGCTACCTTTTATTTTTATATGTACTTTAGAACTCACGCATACTTGGAAAAAGGAATACTCTGTTTATTAATAAAAATATTTCCTTGTCGCTGCCCTGCAGAGTCAGTGCAATATTGCTTTCTGTGATGTACCTGATACCAGAACCCTAGCTCTCCTGACTGTCCTTTTGAGCAACTAAGACCAGTTTTTAAAAGACTTCTCATTTCCGTTACCAGGACAATACTTGCACTCAACCTAAACATCCAATGAATATTTGCCTACTCAACACTCAGTTTTTAACTCTGGCTAATGTATTTGTCAAAGATGTATAATATATAATAACTGAGAGACTATACAGGGTGGAGCAAAAGTAGGTTTACAGTTGTTCGTATGGAAAATAATACAGTAATTAATAAATAATAATACAAGAGTAAACTGTTTTGTGTACTTACAACTATAAACCTACTTTGCCCCACCCTATATGAAGGCATTCTCTTTTTTATTTTAGGAATCCTGACTGTACTCAGAGATTTTAAAGTTAACATTTACTTTTGAGTTCAAAAGCTTTGTGTTTTGCTTGTTTATTTGTTTGTTTGTTTGTTTTTTAAGATTTTTTTATTGATTTTTGGAGAGAGAAGAAAGACGAGGGAGAGAGAGAGAGAAACATCGATGTAAGAGTGTAGCATATGTGAGAACCCAACATGTATGGGATGCCTCCTGCACATCCCCTACTGGGAATTGAGCTGCAGCCCAGGCATGAGCCCTGACTGGCAATGGAACCAGCAACCTTTTGGTACGCGTGACAACACCTAACCAACTGAGTCACACCCAACTTTGTTTAAAAGACACTAATGAAAATAGCAAAAGTACATGCAGAAGAGTAGCCTAAAGTTTTTTGGGTTTGGGATATGTACTGTGTCTATAAAATCTTACAGTATATCCTATATAATAAAAGCCTAATATGCAAATCGACCGAACAGCAGAACAACCGGTGGCTATGACATGCACTGACCACCAGGAGCCAGACGCTCAATGCAGGAGCTGTCCCCAGCCTGCAGGCCTCAGGCCAGCCAAGGTGGGTGCCAGCGGGGGCCCCGCCAGTTGCCCCACAGATTGGCCCTGATTGCCAGCCAGGCCTAGGGACCCTACCCGTGCACGAATTTCGGGCACCGGGCTCTAGTATGCTAATGATATGCTAAGGCCACTCAACTGCTCACTATGACGTGCACTGACCACCAGGGGGCTCACGGCTGGCGAGCACAGTGGCAGTGGCAGGAGCCTCTCCCGCTTCCACAGCAGCACTAAGGATGTGCCACTGACAGCTTAGGCCCAGACTGCGAGAGGGTGCAGGCCATGCTGAGGGACCACCCCCCGAGTATACGAATTTTGTGCACCAGGCCTCTAGTAATGTTCATAAAGTATTCAGCATGCTTATAAGCAGTGTGAAAGAAGACTTCCGATGTGCATTGTTGGGTTATGTCCCTTTCTGAGTTCTTGAGGGCTGGTAATCTGCTCAGTTTTTGAACTTCCAGCTTTAAAATCTCATCAGAGTTTCCACCATGCCATTTTTTTGTTGATTTATAAAAATTGCAAGTAGCAAATACATGGATCTATTCTCATTTATGGATGCTTTATAACATATAAGTACATAGAGTGCAAAGTGAACTTTCTTTTCTGTGGGTCCCCAGTCCCCCTTCTCCACCACCTATGAGTTTGGTGTTTTCTTTCAGAACTTCTGCATACATTCACAAACATGTAGATGTTCATATTTAATGGGTGTTTTTCTCCTTATATATGACCTCCCACACTAATTTCTCATCAACTATATAATAAGGAGCTATTTGCATGCCATGGTCCAATATTTTTAGTGCCTTTCTTTTCCATTCTAACTTTAGAAGTCATCTTGGGGATGGATGGGATGGGCAAGAGATAGCTCCTCCTTGGTGATGGAGGCAAGAGGCACTCCTACCATCTGCACCAGTACCACCTTCTGTTGATAGTTACTCTTATTCCAACTTTGAGAGCTGCAGCAAATATTTATGTTTAAGACAATGCCATGCAAATTGCCCACATCTCTGCCCTTGTGTTTTATCTCCCAATTACAGCAGTTTACAAAAATATTGTCCCACTCAGGAAACAGCCTTCTTTGTATTTATGCTGTTTTGAGATGGGATGAGGGCTTAGAGAGGAATAGAAAGAAGGGAAAAAACCTTGGAAAGGACCGGCATTGTTACTGTAACTACCCACTTCAACATCAGTATACCTAGTAGTGAGTGTCTTGCTTGAGCCCTGGAAAGTGCAAAGAGTGAGGGTCCTAGAAGCATTTGACTGTTTTTCACAGATGCACTTTAAGGAGCTCTGATTTGGGGAAGGACCTTTGTTATATATAAACCCAGGGTGAATATTTAAGGTGAGAAAATTATTTTTATGTTCACAGTTTCATACACAAACACATAAAATATAAAGATATGTACCTATTATGTATGTATGCATATATATATTATATATATATTATATGTATATGTGTATATATATATGTGTGTGTGTGTGTGTGTATATATATATATATATATATATACACACACACACACACACACACTAGAGGCCCGGTGCACGAAATTCGTGCACGGGGCGGGGGGTGTCCCTCAGGCCAGCCTGCACCCTCTTCAATCTGGGACCCCTCAAGGGATGTCCGACTGCCCGTTTACTGGGATAAGGTCTAAACAGGCAGTCAGACATCCCTCTCACAATCCAGGATTGCTGGCTCCCAACTGCTCGCCTGCCTGCCTTCCTGATTGCCCCTAACCGCTTCTGCCTGCCAGCCTGATCACCCCCTAACCACTCCCCTGCCAGCCTGATTGATGCCTAACTGCTCCCCAGCCAGCCTGTTTGCCCCTAACTGCCTTCCCCTGCAGGCCTGGTCACCCCTAACTGCCCTCCCCTGCAGGCCTGGTCGCCCCCAACTGCACTTCCCTGCAGGCCTGGTCACCCCCAACTGCTCTCCTCTGCAGGGCTGGGTCCCTCCCAACTGCCTTTCCCTGCAGGCCTGGTCACCCCCAACTTCCCTCCTCTGCTGGCTTGGTCACCCCTAACTGCCCTCCCTTGGAGACCTGGTCCCTCCCAACTGCCCTCCCCTGCTGGCCATCTTGTGGTGGCCATCTTGTGTCCACATGGGAGCAGGATCTTTGACCACATGGGGGCAGCCATCTTGTGTGTTGGAGTGATGGTCAATCTGCATATTACTCTTTTATTAGATAGGATAGAGGCCTGGTGCACTGGTGGGGGCCAGCTGGTTTGCCCTGAAGGGTGTCCCGGATCAGGGTGGGGGTTCCCTTGGGGCGTGGGGCTGCCTGGGCGAGGGGCCTGTGGTGGTTTGCAGGCCGGCCATGCCCCCCGGCAACCCAAGCGGAGGCCCTGGTATCTGGGGTTTATTTATCTTCTACAATTGAAACTTTGTAGCCTGGAGCGGAGCCAAGCCTTCTGCTTGCTCCGTGGCGGCAGCCATTTCTATTGGGATTTATGTATCTTCTATAATTGAAACTTTGTAGCCTTAAGCGAGGCCTGGGCCGGCCAGGGTGTGCTGAAAGCTTGGCTTCCTCCATCGCCGGGGGCAACCCTAGCCTCCTGCTCTTTCCAACTCCATGGCTGCCGCCATTTCTGTTTGGTTTTATGTATCTTCTATCATTGAAACTTTGTAGCCTTGAGTGGAGGCCTAGGCGGGAAAGGGCAGGCGGAAAGCTTGGCTTCCTCCATTGCCGGGGAAACCCATGTCTCCCTCCTGCTCTCTGTGGCGGTTGCCATCTTGGGTGGGTTTATTTGCATATTTGCTCCTGATTGGCTGGTTGGTGTGGCTTGTGGGTGTAGCAGAGTGATAGTTAATTTGCATATTTCTCTTTTATTAGATAGGCTGTATATGTATTCATTGATTTGGGGTTATCCTCCATAGACATTTCTATTAGTGTGTGTGTGTCTGTCTTATTGTTTAGTAGTACTCTAGAAAACATTATACTTGGTTAGGAGTTGAATACACATTAAGCAGTTTATCTGTTATATGCTTTTTAAATATTGAAAAGACAAGCATAATTTATTCTGTTTTGTAAATATCGAGGAAGCTGCCCAACACTGGGAGATATGGGGCGGAAGGGTTGAACCATCAGAACACAAAAGTTTGGAGCATTCACCTTCATGATAGTAGTTTTTAGAACAGCTTCATTTGTGACTTTTTTTACGACAACATTTTGATATAATTAATGTAGAGAAGTGCTGCATTTACAATACTGTGTTTCACAAATCTTAGCCTTCAGCTCTTTTCCAACTATGTTAAGAATGCAAACAGTTGCCCTAACCGGTTTGGCTCAGTGGATGGAGCGTCGGCCTGCAGACTGAAGGGTCCCAGGTTCGATTCCAGTCGGGGGCATGTACCTTGGTTGCAGGCACATCCCCAGCGGGGAGTGTGCAGGAAGCAGCTGATCGATGTTTCTCTCTCATCGATGTTTCTAACTCTCTATCCCTCTCCTTTCCTCTCTGTAAAAAATAAATAAAATATATTTTTTTAAAAAAGAATGCAAACAGTCACTGTGTGATCCATTAACTGCTGTTTTGTCAAATGGCAGATATTATCAAGCACCCATAAAAAAAAAAAAAAAAAAAAAAAAAAGGCCCTGGCCAGTGTGGGTCAGTTGGTTGGACATCATCCTGTGAACCAAAGGGTGACACGTTTGATTCGAGGTCAAGGCACATACCCAGGTTGCAGTTTCAATCCCTAGTCGGGGCAAGTTCAGGAGGCGGCTGATCTCTCTCTCTCTCTCTCTCTCTCTCTCTCTCTCTCTCTCTCTCTCATCAATAAAAATATATCCTACGGTGGGGATTAAAAAAAAAAATTAAAAACATCCCTCAGAAATGTAACGTCTTCAGATAGTGTGTAATTGTAAATTAGTGACTACCAGAGAACTGGAAGTGAGCCTTTCAGAATATTGAAATGCAGGTGGGTCACTTTCTACACACAGCTGCAATAACCAGGGTCATCCTGAGCTGCTGAGATATAGGGAGCTGGGTTATGCCCACATTTCCTGCCTCGTGTCTAAACAGCCTGTCTGCTGCTAGCCTTCCTGACTTGGCTTTTATCACCACTGGTGCCTAAACTATCGAAGTTTGTCTTCCAACCAATTTCTCCCTTCCCTTCTGCCTCCTTTCTTTTGTTTTATCTACCCTTCAAGCTTGGTGTTATCAAAAAGTCCTATCACGCTTCTGATTGACAAAGCAACATTTTCAAAATGTCAGCTGTAATCTCTGAGTCTTTGACCTTGTTTTGGCTGCTCCCCTCTTAGTAACCATACAATATATTTTTACTGATTTCAGAGAGGAAGGGAGAGGGATGGAGAGAGAAACATCAATGATGAGAGAGAACCATCAATCAGCCACCCATATGTTCATTCTTTATAGACAAGAGTTTTCTTATTTCTGATCTTCGTTCTGGATACTAAAGGATCCTAAAAGGCTCTTCATTAGATAACAAAAGTTTAACTGTAGTTAGGCAACCCAAACAATAACAAATAAATAATGTGACAAGTAAGATAATAATAGTACTTAATGGCTACCATTTATAGAATATTTTTATGTGACGGGCAGGGAGTTAAAAACTTTACATGTATCAATTTTTTGTTATATTTATAAGAGGTAGTTCTTTAAATGCCCAATAGATAAAGGAGCCAATACATAAAAATACTTAGTTAACAATGAAAGCTGAAAAGAAAAAATGGGAATGAGGAGTCCATATAGACTTCATATAAGTAGACGGATGTAACATGTTTTTCATAAATATTTGATTCGGTGTCTCTAGAGGGACTTATCTAAATTATTACAAAAATTCTGACAGAGTAACCTTGAATTTAAAAGATTATGTTCTGGATATTTAGATTCTGTGGTTTTAGAGAAGGTCCTATCTCAAATTTTAGTGCGAATCAGAGTCACCTGGAGGTCTTGTTAACACATTTCTGGCCCTATCCCTAGAGGTGTGGTTTTTTGTTTTGTGTGTTATTTTTATTGAGGTATAAGTGACACATAGCACTGTATTAGTTGCAGGTATACAACATAACGATTCAATATTTGTATATAGCAAATTTCTGACTCCAAAACTCATATTCTTAGTCACTGTGTGCTCCCTCACCAAGACCTTAAAGAAACAGTGTGGGTAGAGGGCAGTCAAGGTTGCTGGATAGGAGAGAGAGCAGAGGAAAGATGGCAAAAAAGGCAACTTTTTAGACTAAAAAACTAGTATTGGCTCAAAACATACTCACCCAACTATATTCTTTCTGTCTTGCATCCTTTCCCTTTTTGTTTGACTTTTAACAGAAAACTGGATGTTAAAGAGGTCCAGTTTTATCTAGAAGCTAAGAGAACGTATTTTTCTAGTGTAGGTAATAGGTAGTAAGGAGTCTAGGTAGATGATGATGAGAATATGGCAGAATGAACTGGATAATTTTGAAGGACATCTACCCAAACCTTATTAACATAGAAACTTCTTTCTATAGTGCAAAGTAGCTCAAGTGTGAACTTTAAAATCTACTTTGGAAAGTCAGTAGTGCACCATAAGCATTAAGGAATTGGCTTGAAATTTTGTGAAAAGAAATGCTTTTAGAGTTGCAAAGCAGTAGATATTTGAGAGGGTCAGTATCAATATGGCCAGGCCCTGTACCGTAACTGTATTTGAATAATTATGAAAAGTTAATAGTCTTCCCAAAATGTATCAAGAGTTGAGGACTACTGGGCAATGAGGTATTCTTCACAGAGCCCATCTTAGTGATTGTCTGGTTCTATATTTGTTTCATATCAATAAACATGACATTCAGCATGTGTCAGAGAGACTGGCGTGAAGGGTGGATCAGAGGCAGAAAAGTTTGAAACCTCATAATCATAGGAAAGGAGAGATTGGCAGGCTGTGACAGCAAGAGGCATGCAGAAAGCAGGAGAAATTATTTCAGCATGCTGGCTTTTAGATATGGTTCTTCCTCTAGAATCTGTTTAGGGACTCCCCACAGACATTCATTTCCTTCCCGTGCCTTTTTATGAACTTAAGAAATCTGGTCACCTGATGTGAATGCTGGTAAAATTCTGACCCATCTCTTCTTCCTTCCTCAAAGCCCAAAAGAGGCCCCAGCGTACCCTTTGATCAGATCTCCTTTTTACTTTCCTCTGTCACAGTCCCATGAACATTCATCCTTACTGATTTTCATTTCATGTGATATTAGGGTTTTTGCCCTCCCCCCCCACAAACTCTTGAAAACAAAAGCACTAATAATGATGATAATGCTGACATTTACTGACTACTTTGTGCCAAGCACCACGCTAAACATTTTACTTACATTGCTTCATTTAACTCTGAAGTTGTTAAGTTACTATCCCTATTTCATCAGTGAAGAAACAGGCCCAGAAACAAGTAAGTTGCCAAGGTTACTCAACTTCTCAGTGGTGCATCTAGGACTCACTGTGGGCATTCTGACTCCAGAGTCCACATGCTCTCTCAGCCTGCCTCCCCATAACTGGAATTGTGTCCTAAATTAGAGGCTCCTTTTCAGGCAGCAGCAACCCTCTAGTTCAGTGGTCGGCAAACTGCAGCTTGTGAGCCACATGCGGCTCTTTGACCCCTTGAGTGTGGCTCTTCCACAAAATACCAAGGCCTGGGCGAGTCTATTTTGAAGAAGTGGCGTTAGAAGTAGTTTAAGTTTAAAAAATTTGGCTCTCAAAAGAAATTTCAATCGTTGTACTGTTGATATTTGGCTCTGTTGACTAATGAGTTTGCCGACCACTGCTCTAGTTCCTTGTTCTATTGAGCAAAGCCCTATTTGCTAAAAATGAGTGAATGAATGAATGTGAAATTCACAAGTCGACAGTTTGATAGAGAAAATAGTTACGTATGTAAACAACGCTGAATAGCCATCAGTGTGCTAAGGACTTAGGTATTCCTAAAACACCTGTAATTGCCTTTTTCTTGTCTGTTGCCTTGTTCTTTCTTCATATTCCTAGTGGCTAGTATATAGTAGGTGCCCTACTCATGTTACATGAATGATTCTGTCAGGTACAAACAAATAAAGCCTGTGTTAGAATGACCTGACATAAATATAGCTTACTTTTATAAAACTTGGTTTTCATGGTTGAAGTGAAATGGGAGGGTGGAAATATACCACTGCAAGAATATGGAGTACTTTAGAGTTACATACCAGTATCTATACCAACCAGTATCTATTGAGACTCTGGTATTTGGTAGGTCTATTTTAAGCTGATGTGTAATGGTGTGCAAAGCAGACAGAGTTCTCGTGGAGCCTGGGGTCTTTGTGCAGCTAGTTATTTAGTTTCATTTTATAGCTGCGTAAATTGAGACAAGAGGATAACTTTTCCAAGATTATCTACTAAGTTGTTGGTAGCTCGACATCTCTAAATCATTGCCTGCTGCCATTTAGCCATGAAATCAGGTTTAGTTATTAAGGTAAGAGTTATTTCTGGTGTTATTTTGGTTAAGTGTTTTTAATTAAAGGTTTTTTAATGATTTTTTAGAGAGATAGGAAGGGAAAGGGAGAGAGAGAGAGAGAAACATAGATGTGAGAATGACACATCGATCAGCTGCCTCCTGCACACCCCCCACTGGGGATCGAGCCTGTGACCCAGGCATGTGTCCGGACTGGGAATTGAACCAGTAACCTTTTGGTGCACGGAATGAAGCCCAACCAACTGAGACACACCAGCCAGGGCTTATTCTGGTTAATTTAACTAGTAGTAAGATTATGCATTGTAACACTTCTGGTGGTATTTGTTTCTAACAAAATAGTTACCCAGCTTCTCATTTGTAACTATTTTAAAGTACTTATTACCATTCTTGGTTAATATCCACTAAGTAGTACTGAGTCCGCCAAATGTATAAACCTAAAATTGTAGAAATATTAGCAGCATCAGAGGTAAACATAATAGATTTTTGTCCGAAAGAGAGAAGGAAGTGAGAGGGAGGGAGGACTAGAGCATGTGAATAAATCATGATCATTCCATTGAATAATCTTATAATTTAGCAAAACATCTAGGCTTTCCACAAATGTCATTATCACAATAATTTATCAAGGAAACCTTTTTGTGCTAATAGCGACTAGTAAAATGGGGGGAGGGGGAGGGAAGATGAGGTTTTTCTTCTTAAATTTTAAAACTATGATCCAGGAAGCCTTGGGCAGCATAACTTGTGATATTTACAGACTGATTTAGTTCCAAAGGGCGACAAATTTTAAGAAGCACCATTATTTACAGAATAGGAACTAGGTAATAGGAGACAACTAACTATAAAAGAAATAAGTGAAATGGTCTCTTACCCTCAAACCTGTTTGGAAGAATTGGCATACCTGCAAGAAATCTATTTCTGAAAAGTACATAATATCATTTAAAATGAAAAAAAAAAATTATAAATAGCCCAAATGCTCACTAGCATGGAAATGAATCAGAAAATTGTTTATACATACAATGGAATATTACCTTATAATACAGTAGCCAAATGGATAAACCACAGCCGCCACACTACAGTGTGGATAAACCTTAGAAAACACAATGTTGAATGAAAGGCTTAGAAGGTTGTAAAGTACATGAAACCCTTTCTTAAAGTTAAAAAACAAAAAGACAACTGAAGCTAAATCTATTGTTGAGGCATCTGTATATTTGTAGTAATATTTTAAAAATAAGATGATCTACACCATATTTAGAAATGATTGCACACAGCAGGAAAGGTCTATGCTGAGTTCTCAGTTTCTCAGAAAATGCCACTTATTAAAAAACCTGAGCTAAATGTATAAGGGTGAGTAAATGGAATATATGGTTTATGAAGCATTAAGGTGTAAAGTGTAAAAGCTGATAGAAATGTCCTCTTTTTCAAATCTTAAGTTTGTTGAAATTCATGTCTAGGAAATTTCATGAGGACCTTGTCTATGGTTTGTTTTTTGTTTTGTTTTGTTTTTTGTTTGTTTGGTTGGTTTTTGCTTTGTTTCTTTTTATTTTCCCTACGTAAAAATGTAATCCTTGGGATGGAGCACTGAAGTTGCAAAGCATAGAAGCAAACGTGGACTTTGGGGCATCAACACACAAGCAGTTTGAAATCCCAGATCTGCCCCTCACTAATTGTGTGATCTTGGGCCAGTCACTGGCTTACCTTTGGTTTCCTTGTATGTAAAAAGAGCATATCACTATCTACTTTGCAGGATTCTTGTGAGGATTTTTTTTTTTTACAGTATCTATAAAACCTTTTACAGAAAGTAGAAATTCAATAAATGATTGTTTTACCTTAAGCAATAATTTTTCCATATTGTATAACAGGGACATTGGGCATAACAAATCAGTCTTTATAATGGTAACTGAGTAAATATACTCTAAAAGGAATGTAACTTCCAAGTTTGAAATGTGAATCTTGTTTGCTTTGAATTAGTTGTAATGTGGAAAAGATGAGCTACGTGAACAGCTAGAATATAGTATTAGATCATCATCTTGGGTTTGAACTTCACATAGGCCTATTAATTCTGTTTAGGGCCACAGGCTACCCCAGCCCTCCTCACAATTGTTTACAAATATGTGCCTTTATTCACAAGTGGGATTAAATGAGAAAATAGTTCACTACATCTTGTAATTAGTATGTTATGAGGAAAAACGAGAATATGAGAAAAAAAAGATCAAGGTTTATATGTCTTACTGATGACTTAATATTGCCTTTATATTCTAAGCTAATATGTGTACTTGTAAAGACTCACATGTAAAAACAGTACTCACCAATATTTAGAATTATTTTATTAGTCTTCTACAAATAGTGCTTGTTTTGTAGTAAATTCATTGCTTAGGGACAGTGAGTAACTGTTCATGCTGAAGACTCAAAGGTGTTCACCTGCGAACAGGTATAACTAGATAGTGGAAGTATAGGTTTTCCTGCCCACCCACAGTTCTGAAATGGCTGCTAATACCTCCTCAGACTGATAGATCTGGGAAACTCAAGGAAAACAGTGTGGGCAGGTTTTTCTCTCCTTGGCAAAATTTTAATTGCTTTCAACTTCCTTCTGTGTGTCCTCTAGCTGACTCTCAAGAAGGACCTTTGGAAGGAAAGTTAACCAAGTTTCTCTGATTATTAACCTGGATGTTCTATTCCTGGTATGTTGTAATCAACCTGAATCTCCTATTCAGGGGTTAGTAGATTGGTTGGTTGGTAAAAGGATTGCTTGTCGTGGTTTGTGACAGGCTGAATTGGGGTATGGGTGGACTACAGGCAACCCCAAAGCATTCAGATATACTTAGGAATTCACTGTTCTATATTTTAAGACTGTATCAGTGACCTAGAATCTTGATGTCATGTATACAAATAGCCAGGCCTGTTTGGCATTGTGGTTCCAGGAACTATTCAGTATAAGACTTTACATGAGTGTTTACTATGTTTTGAGGTATTGCATGGCTTAAAATGATACTCTATCTATCCCCTTTCAGCTTTAATATGTAAATGTATAGCTAGAAAGAAATCAAACTGTAATTAAATGTGAATGTGTTAAATGAAGGCTTGTGTTCAGTATTTGGATATGCAAATTCTGCATCCTCGAACGTGACCTTGTCTTACTACTGCGTGCCCATTGTCTGGATTGCTTCCTGGCAACCTAGAGTACTCTCAGTGAATATTGAATGAATGAATGAGTGAATGAATGAATGAGTGAGTAAGTGAATGAATGAATAGTGCTGGGTCCAGATGTAGCATAATGTTGAAAGAGATTTAAATAGAAATGAGTAAACCTGGAATATTTTATTTTCCTTAGTAACTTAAGGATTTTCTTCCTAATTTTAAATATGTATATACTTATATACATTTTTTACATTATACCAGTTTGCCTTACTCTAACAATATAATGCTCGTTTACTTACAGAATCTGGTTCTTAGCATTTTTTCATTGAGCTTAATTTCACTTTAGGATAAAGCATTTATGAAATTTTAATAATGTTCTAGGAGAATATTTTCTTTTAGTTTTCAAAAATTAGTAAATCAAGATATCCCTCTGATAAAACTCCAGAATGAAATAAATCATCTTGGGATATATTTCTTAAAGTTGTATGTTCCTCTTTACAACCAGATCCTTAAATAGAAAGAAAAAAAAAAAAAACAAAACTTGTTTTCAATCATCCAGAACACTGTCAAAGAAAATCTTTACCATCCCTTATCTCCTTGTTATTTATGTAGCCCAGAAAGCAACGTACAGTATAAACATCTCCTTGGATAATACAGATATGCATGTGGGTCAGTGGGTGAGTTGGTTGGCTGGTTTAAGAGAATATGAAAATGTGTCCTTAGGGTGTTCCAGGATGGGAGAATTTTAAAAATATAACATAGTTTTATCTTCTGATTAGAAACACAGTACATCCTTAGTACAGAAACTTGGTAAATACAGCAGTAATAATAGGAGGTGAAATTGGCATTAATCAGGAAGGCTTTTACTTTTTAACTTCAATGGTTTTTTTCTTGCATTTCTGTCAAGTCTAAAATGTCAGGTTTTTATGCTTTAAAGAAGGAAATTACAAATGCCTGAGAGTATAATATTTAAATTGAAAATCTGCTTTAGCTTTTCTTAAAACACCAACTTTAGCAGAGTAAAGAATTTTAATATCTAGCCCTAGCTGGTTTGGCTCAGTGGATAGAGCATCGGCCTGCGGACTCAGGGTCCCGGGTTCGATTCCTGTCAAGGGCACATGCCCGGGTTGCAGGCTCAATCTCCAGTGGGGAGCATGCAGGAGGCAGCCAATCAATGATTCTCTCTCGTCATTGATGTTTCTATCTCTCTCTCTCCTCTCTGAAATTAATAAAAATATATTAAAAATAAAATAAAAACAGATTATAAAAAAAGAATTTTAATATCTAGGTATATAAGGATAAAAGAGATGTGGACTTTGTGCTTGTTAAATTAATCTAACTGCCTCTTATGTTAATTGTCCTCCTGTTATCCAGCCTTTATCCTAAAGGGAGGGGAATTGATGAGGATCTGTGCATTGTGTTATGTCTGATCACAGTTTGACTAGCACAGTCTGGAAGTGGGTTGTGCAGGATGAGAGCAAGCAGCCTAATTGCTCTCCCTGCATCAGCAGCATCTATAAAGCATCCTGGGAATTGCTCGCCCTGCGTTTAGAGCCGCTGGTCACATGAGCCTGGATTTTCAGTTCAGTTCATTAGTCAGCCATTTTGGTCAACACCCTGCTTACTGCGCACAACCAATCCTGTCAGAACTCAGCATCCCGGCTCATCTGAGCAGATCCTGGAAGTGATTCTGCAGTTCAGGATTTTGTTAAAGCTAAATTGAAAATTTTGTTCATTTTTTTTTCCTTTTGTGTGTGGTTTTGTGTTTTTTTTTTTTTTTTTTTTTCTGCACAAAGGAGGAGGATTTTTCACTTACACATGCGGAGGCCAGTTTTTTAAAGCCAGCTAAGGTGGCATCAGCTGTGCAGGATTTAAAGCCTATAGCTCAGCTGTAGAAGACGGGGTAGGGAAGGGAAGATAAAAGGAGTGAAGCTGAGAGAAGACAGCATCATTTTGTTATGTGGTAGAAACTGTCTATGGGAAAAGATAGTGTAGAATTGTTTATCTTGAACAGCTGGTTCTTAAACCATAAGATATTTTTCCTTGTGTGTGTTCTTTTTTAACCTCCTGCACCCCTTGAGAGCTTTGTTCCAGAGCTTTGGATTTGGGGGGTTTGGGCAAGGAGGTTTTATTTTTGTCGGGGGTGTGTGTGTGTTTGTGTGTGTGTTGTGGTCCCAGCTGAGTCATCATGTCTGCTCTGACGCCTCCAACCGATATGCCAACCCCCACCACTGACAAGATCACACAGGCTGCCATGGAGACCATCTACCTTTGCAAATTCCGAGTGTCTATGGATGGAGAATGGCTCTGCCTGCGAGAGCTGGATGACATCTCACTTACGCCTGACCCAGAGCCTACCCATGAAGGTATGGTCAGACCCTGTCCATAGTATCTCACCAGCACCCTCATTGTTACAGCAGGCTGGGAGGGCCAGGGACAGGTAGGAAGAAACCGTACTCTAACTGTTAACGACCTTCTCTACTTTATTGGGAAATAAATATTTTCCCTGCCCCCTAAAGGATCCTTTCAAAAGACGCTGGTGCTTGTTTAGAGTTCTTTGTCTTTAAGCCTCTAAAGAGAACATTTGAGGTCATTTATCACATCTGACCCTAATCGATAATGAAAAATCTATTAACTTTGATTATATACTGAACTATTATAGAAATCGCAGTGACTCTTAATAGAATAAGTTAGGACAGCCTGATTATAATTGTACATGATACAGTTGAAACACTCAAGGAATATCGTATGATCAGATATAATGTTAAACAGGCTATGATATCTAGAAAAATATTTGGTCAAACATTATCGTTTTTTAAATAATATGGATTATTAGATTAGATGAAAAAGCAGTTTTACATTCCATGCTTATTTAATGAATATGGACTCTTAAAATAGCATAATGGCTGAAAAGGTTAAACATGATTAATAAGGTAATCCCTACCCATGGAGTCCTTTGGCCATTGCTTTTTGCAAGTTATTTATGGTCACTATGATGACCCAAATTTCCATTGTCACTACCTTTGAGACTTTTGTGTACTCTTGACTTGTCACTTTCTAAATTGTGAGAAGTTGTTAGCTTCTACCCCTTAATTCTCTTAATGCCATAAGGAAGAGAATTAATTTGAGTCATAACTCCAGGTTACTTTGTTGTGTTTGGGTGTTTTGGTTTTTTTTGATGCAGAAGTGGCCTCTTAGCTAGTGTTTATTCTGTACCCTTAAAATAATGAAGAGAGACATGCTTCCAAATGAGAGAAATTCTTCATAAACCTCTTCCTGATGTTTAGGCATATCACCTGCAAGACAGTGGGTAGAGGGAAAGTGCACATAGCAGACTGCATTAGGGAAAAGTGATTCCCTGCCCTTGACCTGGCCTTGCAATCTTTCCATGACTCAGATTTCACCCATTGTGTCCGCTAAGAATTTTATTTTCCCGTTTAGACTTAGCCTTGAGCAACTATTAGAAAGGGTTAACCTCACAGAACACAAAGCAGTCATTTGGGGTGTGTCTTTAAGGGCAGTGTTTAAGTAGTTTTTAAGACCCTCTGCATCTTGGAACAATTGGTTTGTCAGTTGGCTGCTTCCTTTAGCTCTAAGTTACAGAATGCACAAGGTAGAAGACATCAGCTGGAATTCCACACAATGACAGTACTGTTTAAAACAGGCTTTGGGGATGAAAAATACACTTAGCAAGCTACCAAGAAATCTTTTACCAAATGTCTCAATTGGCATATTTTGTTTTAAAAAATATTCCCATGCATTTTGAAGTTGTGCAATGTGAAATATTCCCTTAATTGTAAAATCCAGTGTATCACTGTCTCAAAAATAGTTCTGAACAATTTTAGTACTTTGAGTATATATTTGTTTTATGAGCAAGATTCCTCTGACTGAGCAAAAGTGAGCTATTTGGCTTATGTTAGCATTTGTAAAGAAGCAATCTGTGACAGAAGAGAGCTGTAACCTAAACTATAAGTGGCACATCCTTTGATTAAGGAAACAGACAAATGGGAAGTTCCCAACCCCTTAGAATCAACAATAGAGGATGTGAAGGAAATAGAAAATGCTGACAATGAACCTTGGAATTTTGCCTTAAGTTTGGCAAGAAAAGCAAGAATTTCAAATAGTTGAAAATAGAAATAATAAAAGAAAGCCCAGGTGCAGGAAAGCATCTGTAGGCTTGGTGAACTAGGGAACCAGTTGGTACTTTTATTTCCTCGCTCCACTGGCTAATTCTGGGTGTATAAACAGTCATTTAGGCCCGAGAAATGTCTGCTTTAACATTAATACCAGTGACAATTGTTAGGTTTAATTCAGCTATCAGCATTTAAGTGGTGGTCACCAGGCCAGTGATAATGTCAGTCTCACGTTGTTGACAAAATGGAGCACCTGGCGCCTGGACACAGGAGTATTCATAGAATACTAAGGTACTTTCACTCCTTGATGTCACTGCATGCTTCAGTGATCCACAGAGGGAAAGACATCTGACCACACAGGTCCTACAGTGGGGCCCCCTGACTCCCACAAAAGAAAGTGGGCAAAAAGCATAATGTACCCTCTTAAAATGATAATATAGGCAGTGTAGCCTCAGCAGTAGCTTTGTGGTTTCCAACTTCTGTTCTCTGAAAACAGTCCCTGCCCTTCACTGCAGCCCACAGTGTAGGCTGGAACCTAGTTTCTGCCTAGCTTAACCCTTAAAAACATGGGAATAAAAATATTCACTTTATTATTTTCATGCTTATTGGTGGTCAATTTTTTAAATACACTTTTTTAAAAACCAGGAGCAAGTCTACAAATCTTTATTATGAGTACATTTCCCTTAAAGACAAAAGCCTAGGATTGATTCCACAGGGGAGGAGAGGGTTCAGGAAAGGCTTCATCAAGAAAATGAGACTTGGGCTGGACCTTGTGTGATAACTAGGTGATCACCAACCAGATACAGCAAGTGCATTTCAAATAGTGCACAGTGAGCTAGCTGAGCTAGGGAGTAGCAAATAGTTGGGAGTGGTTCCTCCCTGATAATAAGTTAAGAGGATTAAATGACAGAGTTAATGCTTTCACAGTGTTAATCCTTATATACATTAGTTTTTTGTATAATAGTTATTCATGGAGCAGAGGTTTGAACTGCAGCGTTTGAAGCCAGATTGACAAATATATTGCCATTTTAATGTATATTATTTTTATAACTAACATTCTGAAACAGTGTTAAGGTGAACATTAGTAGTTTAAATTCAAATTTTAGCATTGTCCTTTCTCAGAGCTCAATAAACAAGAAAATAATTGGTTAAAAATAAAACTCAGTAAGAAATACTTGTTTTCCTATTAACCTTTTAAAGATGGGGAATCCGATATTGAGAGGTGATGCAGGATAATCAGTTTAATTAAATAAAGCATACTATTTGGTTACAAAGACAACTATAAGCTTTAAAATTACTTTTTTTACTTAGAAAAGTTCCTTCTCAAATACAGATAAAGAGAGGACTATGAAGAAGTGATCTATTGGACAGACACATTGAGAACCTTTGCTCATGACTTTGGCTTTAGAGCACTGTACATGATGGCAGACTTCATATGTTGTTATTTCATAACGCTGCAGTTTCTCCCTGGTAGTTGTATTTTGTTTTAATGTTCATTTAAGATAGCTGGCATTTATACTGTAATGTGTAAAGAGAGAACTTATATGAAACATCTGTGAGTATAGTAATAAGACTGCACTACACAAGGAATGAGTTTTGGTCTGTGAGTGGTCAGAAATATTTCTTGGGCAACCCTTGAGGAGTCCAGTTCTAGGGACTAAGAAAGACAGACCTTGCCCTCTGAGTTCACCATCAGGGTAAAGAGATGAAACAAAGATGTCAGAAGCTGCTATAAAAGAAGTGTGAACTGCTTAGTTGCCAAAGGACAAACCCGTTTCTTAGGAACCGGGATGTGGAATTCAAAGCCCTACAGCACTTGGTGATAACATTTCCCAAAGGAGTATGTGTGCAGGTTTGGCATCAGGCTTTTTCCATTCAATAGGGAATACTCTACCAATAGGACATACTAGTAAGCAAGGAGAAATCCCCGGAAGGTGAAAAGGAAAGTATTTATTAATCAACCACTGGCAGGTATCTGGTGCTGAGGTAACTCCAAAGACATTTACTAAGGTACTTTCACTCCTTGATGTCACTGCATGCTAGTATAACCCCATCCGGCCTGGGAACTGCATATGTTTCAATGAAAAAAAGTGCACATCCCAATAGGCATTTTGGTAGGTGAAGCCAGATGGCTGTTTACCAAGAAACTTCATAGTGTAATATGGGGTTCCACAGCAGACTCTCCTTGTGGGTTCTTGTCTCAGGAAGTTTGATGAATAAAATTTGAAGACTAAAAGGACTTGCTAGTAAAAGTGTGGGAATTTATTGGAAGCAAATACAAACTCCCATGTAGGAAGGGGTTCCCATGGGAGTAACCACCCAAGCCCCTTTGTCTAAGGTTTTTAAAAGTTGGGAGTTCTTTGTTAATGTAGCTTCCTTCTAATTGGACCCCTTCCCCATTTTATGATCCCGTGTTTTCCTAATTGGTCACTCTTTTGCAGGGTATCAGTTCCAAAGTTCAAAGCCCAACTGGTGTTCCCCTTTTCCTCTTTCCCTTATCTTGTAACATTTATCTGTCCCCTGTGAAAGTATGTTTCCCTCTTCCCTTATCTTGCTACATTTCTCTATCCCCTGTGAATGTATGCCTTCCCCTTCCCTTTATCTTGTAATATTTCTCTATCCTCTGTAAAAGTAAGATAAGCATTCTGGCAGCTCCAAGCCCTCACCTATGTATTCCTCTCCCATGGACCACTCTTATTCCCTAACTGCCTGTCCTGTCTCTAAATTCCTTTCAATAGCATGAATTCACTACTGGCAGCTCTAAGCCCTCACCTATGCATTCCTCTCCCATGGACCACTCTTTTTCCCTAACTGCCTGTCCTGTCTCTAAATTCCTTTCAATAGCATGAATTCACTATAGTCTGGTGCAGGGCTTTTAATCCTGGGATCCATGATCCTAAAATTATATGTAAAATCTTACATTTGTGCATTTTTTTTTCTGGGAGAAAAATCCTTAGTGTTCATTAGAATCCCCAAAGAAAAACGTAATGCTTGAAAAACATACAATTTTTATCGTAAGATCAGCCCTTCAGCCCTTCATTCCACATACTCATAATTTGTGCCCCACGCTATGCTAGGTCCTAAGGTCTGTACCTTAGCAAGCTGGGTCCTCTGTGTGTGCCACTCATCGTTTAGGTTGCAGCCCTCATATATTTCCTGTCCCCGATTTCTCCAGAAACTCAAACAGCACCATTACAGATGCTTACATGAACCAAACACCTCACTCTTGCTCCAAAAACAAATATATACTCAAAGTAGTAAAATTGTTCAGAATTATTTTTGAGACAGTGATGCACTGAATTTTATAATTAAGGGAATATTGCATGACCTTGGGATGTGAATACTTTTTAAAGTAAAATATGCAAATTGAGACATTTGCTAAGAGACTTCTTGGTAGGCTTCTAAAAATGTATTTTTTATCCCTTAAGGCTGTTTTAAACAGTACTGTCATTGTATGGAATTGATGTCTTCCAACACTTGTGCACATTCTGAAACTTAGAGCCAAAGGAAGAGTCCAACTGACAAACCAATTGTTCAAAGATGCAGAGGGTCTTAACCGATGAGGCGGGGCGGGGGGGGGGGGGGGGAACGGTATTTCAAACAAGAACAGTTGTAATCCTTGCAGGGCAGTGCTATAGAACCAAAAATCTTAGGGAGTTCCCCGGGAGATTTCCAGTTGAAGTAATGTTTGAGCTCTGACCTAAAAGATATGTAGGAGTTATCTGGGCACTAACTGGAGGAGGTGGAGTGGGGAGGTAGGGAGACAGCACTTGCAGAGACACCCCAATGTTACAACTGAAAGATTTTCAGTATATATTTTCTGCCTCTTTCCAAATTTCCTTTCCATTAAGTTTTCACCTTTTTATTAGAAACATTAATAAAGCCACATTCTCTACTAGGCTCAAAATGTTAGGGGTAATAGTTTTTTTTTCTTCTGGGTATACACAATGTTAATTTTTTAACATTAAAATCTGAAGTGTTTTAACAGTGAAGTAGAAAAATAAAACAACTATTACCCTTAATGAATATCGGTAACATACAATTTTGTGATTTGACTTCCTATTTTCACTTCAAAGAACACAATAAGCATTTAATGGTCAAATTGACATTTGAGGATGTATAGTAAGTGGTAGAGCCAGGATTCAAACACAAGTAGCTTTGGATCAACCTGTGACACAGCACTCCTATGCCAGAATCCAGTGACCATAAGTCCACAATAGACTTGATGTAATACGGGATGTCTTCTTCCCAGTCTCTGGTGACATATTTTTAGCAGTTTTGTAGGAAATTGAAGATAGCATTGGCCAGTGAGCATTCAAATGAGGCCAAAAGCATGCCATTTGGGGCTTGCTTGGTGATTGCCATCAATTAATTGGAGACCTTTGTTTGTTTATGCTCTTATTTTCCCTTTTCTCTTTCCACTCATGAAGTGTGTAAAAATATTTACCCAGTTGTGCAGATACTGTCAAACAGCAAAAATGGCACACTGCTGAAACTGACAGCACCTTTATATGCTAAATTTAAAATGTTTCCCAATCAGACGTAGAAAATGATGTGAAAGGTGTTTGTGGTATAGCAGTAATGGTCATGACTATGGATTGCTTGAGGTAGTAACTAAATTGAATTCTTACTCTTTAGCCAAGCATTCCAGTGCTTTTCTTTGAGTAATCTTGCTTACCCAGTGTTTTTCAAATTCCTTTTCAATATTTGCCTATTCCAGCCAGCTATTGATTCTGTACTTCAACAAAACCCTGATTATTATTGTTACACTGTTCCCTCTTGGACTCTTCATGCTGACATCCTATATAATAAATGGCTAATATGCAAATTATCCCCTCAACTGGGAGTTCGACCAGGGGCAGCCGGCCCCACCTCTGATTGCCCCCCCCCACTGCAGTTGGGGGCAGGGCCAGCCCACCAACCTCCTGTGTTCCCTCCCCCTGGCCGGCCCAGCACGATAGATTGGCCCCGATTGGGCGGGCCAGCCGAACCCCACCCTTGCACAAATTTGTGCACTGGGCCTCTAGTTAAATTGGGAAAGGGGAAGAACCCTCGATTCCCTCATCCACAAGGCCTTCTCTAACAATCCAGCACCTTCATCTCCCGACTCATTGGGAACTGTTTGTCACTTGGCTCACTCACTTGGAATCTTCTCTAGTGACATTTCTTTTAATCTGTGTGGTTCCTCTTCAGCAGGCCTGTGTATTGTTTATGGTAGATATCCAACACACTGAGGTGAATTCAGTAGTGCCCCATAACCGCAGAAAAAGTTCATTTTAAAAAGAAAAGATTATTGGAATACCTTCCCTCTGTTGCACACATTTTATGGTTTCTAGGTCTTTAATTTTTTTTCTTTTTAATCATTTATCTCATATGCCAGATGCACTGTATCTTGTTTAGAAAATAGCAATTTAGTATAATTTGTTGTTTACAATATGGGGGCTCTGCTAGTAGAGTATATACTGTATATATACAGTGGTAAAGCCTTTTTGGAAATAACTTAATCAGTGTGAAGCAAGAACCTTAAAAAATTAATTCCCAGTGATTATACCAGACATTGATCCTAAGGAAGTAATCAGAGACATAGGGAGAAAGTTTATATATGTATATTTATCATAGCATTATGATGTATTATAGCAAAATCTTAAAAGCAACTTAAATAGCATAACAGGGAAATTGTTTAATAAGTTGTAGAACATCTATACAGCAATCACTAAATATAGTATTGAGGAAGAATATTTAATGGCACAGGATGTTGGTTAGAATATAATAAGTTTTAAAAGCTGTCTCCCAAGCCACATGTACACTGTGATCATAATTTGTTGTAAATGTAGTACATACACACAGGTGAAGGGAAATGTACCAAAAATGTAAAAAGTATTTACTTCTGGACAGGAACTACAGGTGATTTTTATTGTATTTTTATACTTTTTAATGTCTTCCAAATACTCTATAAGAGCATATATTACTATAACCAGGAAAATGCAGTTTTTCAAAGAGAAAAGCTTATGGAAACTAGGTGTACAATCATTCATCCATCTGATTCACTTATTAAGCACCTTCTGTGACACAGTTTCACATACCCATGAACAGGAGCAATCAGTTAAAAGTGGAGCCACTGCTTTGGATTTGATTCCCAACTAATTTTTATATATTCTTAGCAGACGGGGTTTTTCTAGATCCCAGGCCCATGTTTACTTACTGCCGTGCTTTGTTTTCAAAACTGCCCGAACGCTACGTGCAATGTCTAAGATGGAGCCAGCGCAGCATTTTATTTATTCCTTTCCTAGGAGTTCAGAGTCATTAGGAATTTTTTACTTTATTCTTTGCTTTAAATAATGGCACATCTCCTTTTGTCCTCTGCCCTTGGGGAGATAACTAGAACATTTGTTGCCTCCGGCCCAGTTAACCTCAGATTTACATTGTCGGTTTTCCGAGTTACAATTACCGGTACACAAGGCAGTCTTTGTGAACTTCCCAAAGCAAGAAGGTTGTAGCTTTTAATCCCATCTCAGATGCCTAAGGGGCATAGTTCTTTGGACAAGGTTCATCCCTTCTTTTCACTGTGTTCTGGGAATAGTCTAGCGAGACACCCTTTCAAGGTAAGTTTTTACCCACCTGCCTCCGAGATTTTATAAAATCCTAAAACTGGGGGTGACATGTGATCGTAGTTCATCTTTAAACCACACGAGAGCTGCATGATGCCTCTGAGCTGACCTCTGATAGCATGCTGTCTCTAATAGCAGCTTTCTCCTTCCCATTTCAGGTCTGCTTTCTGTTTCTCCCCAACTCTGTATACTTCTGCATTGGCGTCGCTGTAGTGCACTGTTCTTCATCACAGTGTCTTACTGTCATTCTATTGGTGAGCCTTTTCTGGGCATTCTTAGAATGGAGCTTTTACTTTCATCTTTAATTTGTGGCTTTTTTCATGGAGTTCACTTCAACTCTTCTTGGGTTATCAGCTTCCAACACTGGAAGGTCATTTGTCCTAAGCTAACTACGGACATATTTATCATTTTCCAGAGGTAAATGCTATACCAATTGAGATAACTGCTACTCAGTGATGGAGCTCAGATTGGGATGCAAGTTGTCGGATTCCCAGGCACGGGTGCCTGAGAGACCTAGCAGGAAAGAGAGCAAAATGCTGTCATTTGAGAGCACCCACAGAATTCTCTGTTCTTCAGTTGTGGTTCTGAATAGTTTTGGGTTTTTTGGTAGTGGCTCTTGTTTTAGGGGGAGTTGGAGAGTGTAATGGGCACAATTTTCTGTTGTGGTTCCTCCAACCCCTACCTATCCACTGTGACTGCTAGGAAGGTGCGTTTGAGTACAGGGGAGTAAATACTAAAATCTGTCCTCTTGGAATTTTTGGTGTTTGAACTTTTCCAGTGAACACATAGGATTTGATGAGTTAGATTAAGCAACAGTATGGAGAAACAGTGAAGCAAACTTGTTGCCAAATGGCCCCTAAGTAATCATTTATTTTTCATCATAATTAAATATTCCCAAAATAAAATGTATATGTCAGTGTGTTGACAATTATTGGGTTCTTTTAGAAAATATATTTAGTATTGTTATGTGTGTATTTTAATTGAAAACAATTTTATTTTTCTAGTAATAGGAAAAATTGTGTTACAGAATACAGAAAGTACAAAATAGTATAACTCATCTAAAATCCTGTCACCTATCTATAACCACAGTAAAATTTAGTAACCAGATTCTGTCTTTTTAATATATACACACAGAGTTCCCTTACAAGCTCATAGAATTTTATGCATGTTAAGTCATACCATACCTGTGTTGTGTGGCCTGCCGTTTTTCCTCTGCAGTATCTTTCCACATCAGTAAAAGGAAATCTGGGTCACCTTGCTTAATTTCAGTTATTTGGATGTGACATGGTGTCTTTGGCTCCTTATTACAGACATTTAGGTTGTTTCTAAATTTGGCTACCATTGGCAGTTTGGGTTCATCATTATGTTTATAGTTTGTACACTTTACCAGTTTTCATTTTCAGAAGTAGAATTTCTGGGTCAAATAGTAATGTATTTTTAATTTTTTAAACAATTTCCAAGCTGCCATAAACATTTTTAAAAATTTTAATAGCATGGTATAAATTTTCACATAGGTAGCTACTTTGCAACTCATTTTTGTCTTTTGCTGCTGTACTTAGTTGTGGTTTCTCACACTGTATGAAAATCTGAACTTTCCAAAGGAAACAGTTGTGGTTTCTGGGACAGTTGATTCAGCAACTGTAAACTGCATGATACTGTTACATCTGGGGGCGAGGGGGGTGTTTTTCCTTTAAGCTAGTGACAATGTCAAAAGCAGAAGAGAGTGAATTTTACTGTTAATATACAATGAGAAATTTCACACTTTTCTAAGATTGCTAGAATTTGCTTCCTGGGATGAAAAGACTGCTGAGATTTTTTCTTTCTCCTAGAGCAGTAAAACCTAGGGTGTGTATTTGAAACACTGCATTTCATCTGAGAATCCCATAAGGTCTAGTCCTGTGGGCAGCAGCTGCCCGGTCGAGGCGTATCAGAGATGTTACCTCTGCCACTGAGGCCATGCAGGCAAGAGGGCAAGGGTCTGCCCTTGGGAGGAGGCCCCCTCTCCTTTCCCGCTTACTCCCCATCGGGTCCTGTCCTCCCTGGCCTTCCAGTGTCACCGCCTTGCTCGCCTGACTTAGGAATCTATTTTATCTTCTCTCATCTCTGTGATACCATTCCTGTCTGACCTTGTGTGATAGTTACTTAGTTCCCCTAAGAATAGTGTCTATGGACATTTCATCTCGGTAACTTCTGTACAAACTAACCACTAACTGCCCTACTAAACTCCTTTGCTCACCATACATACTCAGTAAATATGAAATGGTTCAAGTGTTGATAACTGCATTGAAAAGATCTAGTTCTCTTATGTCTTTCTCCTTTACTTTCACACAGAACACTTCATTTCTGACACTCTAGTCACCAAGTGTGTGTGTGTGTGTGTGTGTGTGTGTGTGTGTGTGTGTGTGTCTGTCAGGGGAAGCAATTCTGCAGCACCAGCTGGGTGTTTTAACTCAATTCTGACTCTGCCCAGAGATAGCGTCAGATCCCTCTGGTTAAGGGTTCAGTCCCATGAAACTGCCTCCCCACTTCAAATGCCAATCAAAAGTAGTAGGTCCCCAGGGTACTCACAATTTTTGACCTACTTGGTTACAAGTCAGAGCTTCCTATGACATCTTCCCCCTTGAATTTGATTGTTTGCTAGAACAGCTCACAGGACTGAGGGAAACGTTAACATTTGCCAGTTTATTAAAGGATAGGCTAAAGAATGTAGATGAACATCTGGGTGAAGAGACACACAGGGTGAGGTCTGGGAGGATCTCAAGTGCCTGCTTCTGCCCCTGTGGGATTGGGATAGGTCACTCTCCCGGTAAAGGTTTGGAACTCTGCACTGTTGAGATTTTATGGGGGCTTCCTCATGCAGGCATGATCAATTATACATTCATTTCCAGCTCCCTTTTCTAGAGAAGTGGGGGCAGGGATGAAAATTCTAACCTTCTAAATACAGCCCCATCCAGGAAACATTTAGGAGCTCACCCAGATTTGAGTCATTATAGCAAAAGGTGCTCCTTGTGCTCTTCTCACGTAGGAATTTACAAGTTTCAGGAGCCCTTTCATCAGGGACTGGGGACGAAAACCAAATACATGTTTCTTACTATAAATCATAAGTTCAGAATAACTTGCTGTTACTTTTTCCAGAACCATTTGTATTTCCTTGCTGATATTTTTGTTTTTACTGTGCTATGGGAAGAAGATAGACTTTGGACTATGTTACTGATTTATTAGAACAAGACCTCTAGGCATTTTTTAAAAATAGCTTGACAGTTCCTTTGTTAATCTTTATCATGTTACCAAGAGAATTACATTATTGTTGGTTTAACAACACCTCAGCTGTTACATGTGTCATTTGGTCTACTTACATTGATTTATTTTTTTCCCCTGTGTTCCATACTTAGTTTAGTGTGTGTTTTTGTAATCCTATTCCCTCTGTTGTTTTTTAAAAGTTATGGCAAATAAAGGAATCCAGTTTGTAGCCAAATCCGAATATCGGGCACACATTGGTGTCTTGTAAACGGTAAAGTTGACATTGAGTATCTATGATGTGCTAAGTACTTTAAATTTGTTAGCTTTTATTTTCCCAAAGTCCTTGAAAGAATTATCTGTCATCTGTAGCTGGGACTTCAGGAAGACTTTCCCTCAAGAAACTGTAATAAATTTTTAAAAAGTAGCACTCTAAACAAAAGACACCTAGCTTCAAAGCAAGAATGTTAACTTGGTTACATTTGTCTCTAAACTTAACTGTAACTCTGTCTTCTGTAGTAATATTACTGTAGAAAGAATTTATCAAGAAGAGCAGTCTCACAACCATGTGTACATGAACAATGGAGAGGCGCCTGGAGCCCATTTAAGTGCTACCTCTCAGGAGGGAAGGTGCTTCAGCCAGTTCCCTCATCCACAGAAAACAAGTGACGAGGCAGGGCCTGAGGCCTTGTTAGAGCAGTGGCCCCACCAGCCCAGGTCTGTCTGGGTGTAAAAGCCAGGGCCCCTTCTACCAGACACACTGCTGTCATTGTGTCACCATGTACTTACTGTAAGAACAATATTTGGCAGTACAACCCAATTAAACATTTCCAGAGCTACATGAATTAGTCTGCTGATTTATTCATTCTTAGATCTGAAACAGTGATAGTCAAGAAAATAGTAGAGTGAACCTCAAATAAGCTATGCTTCCTAATTTAGGGTCCTTATACAGTTCCAGTATTATCTCATCTCTTTTTTTAAAATTTATCTTTATTGATGAAAGTATTACAGATATCCTCTTTTTTCCCCTTCTGACCCCCTCCACCCCTTTTCCCCCATGCCCCCCAGAAGTTCACTGGAATAAAAAATGTCTTTGTTCATATGCATCTTAAAAATAAGATTATAGTCTGCTAGGTGCAGTGTTTTTGACCATTTAATCCACGTGTGTGGAGAGGAGTGGTGGTGCTAATGTTTCATTACCAGTCTCATGGCACACACACAGTGACTGTCCACTTGCACTCCTTTTCTTGTGAGTAGGTGTGTTCAGTGAGCACTGATGCACATCTGGCACAATTCTGATCAGTACAATTCTGAATTACGCATTATCTACAGCAAAATTTTAATCCAGTCCTTTCTTCTGTATCAGCTAGCAAACCTTTAGATTACTCCTCTCTGCAATTTGTGAATATGTATTGTAATGATACCAATTAAAGTTAATATGGTTTTTTTAGACCAGGCAAAACATGTTCAAGGCAATAAAGTATCATCCCTAGAAAAATGAAATGTTCTGGGAAAGAGACAAGAGTTGTTGATGCTACCCATCCACCTCTTTGATTCATGACACTTTTGTTGTTATTGTTTTAATAATTTGAAGATACTCCAGAGGACAAATTTTTTAAAAAATCTTTTATAAATCCTTCAGCATGGTATCCATTCTTTATTACAATAAAATCCTAAGCAGGACAAGGTAAAATAGAGAACAATTTTAAAAGGAGAAACACACCTTTTACCTTTTAGGGGAGAAGGGCTCTTTTAAATTGATTCCATTGCTCTGACACTTACAACTTTACATTTTGTTTTCAAAACAAAAACATCCAGTTGTAGCAGAAAAGTACTCTAGATGGGACATGCCAAGGGGAAAGTGGGGAAGACCCCTTGTACATACCACCCAGTCCTGTGCAGAACTCACTTTCCTGATCTCCACACAGATCTTGGAGGATCTTTGCATTTTGCTTTAATAATGTAGACTTTTATTTCTTTACTAGTGGCCCGGTGCACGGATTCATGCACATTTAAAGGAAATCGGGAGCCCATGCCCATGAGCCCGGGGAGTTTCCACATCCCCATGAGCCGCCAGGAAGTCACAGGGGGAATCTGTCCTCCTCCCCGCAGCTTCCTGAAAAAGTATTTCCAAATGTCCCTTCTGCAGCCAGGGTCGCGCCTTGCCAGCCGGGAGGTCCCTGGTGGATGCCTTGGGCTGTGCTGGACACTTTCCACTGCTCGGAGCCGGATAAGAGACGCTCCAAGGTGAACAGTACAAAGTTGGGGATCTTTGGGGACAGGGGTGCTCTGTTGCCCACGTCCCCACCCTTCAGATCCATCTCTTTGACTTTTACCCCAATTGTCAGTCGCCACGTTGTGGCCATTGTGATATTGCTGCCTTCCTCTGTAGCTCCCAGGCAATCGCTAAGGGATGAGATTTGATCTCGATGCCCAAGGCAGAGTTCCAGGAGCTGGCGGAGATATCAGGCTCGTCCTGGTTACTCTGAGTGTCCACGCTTCAACCGTTCTCTGGAGATTGTAACTGCAGGCTTATGGGGTACGAGGGGTGTAGCAGTGCGCAAAGCAAAGCGGCAGGCGGCTGGGAAGGAGCCGGCCGGGGCCGGGGCCGGGGCCGGGGCCGGGGCCGGGGCCGGGGCCGGGGCCGGGGCCGGGGCCGGGGCCGGGGCCGGGGCCGGGTGCCGCACTGCTCCCACTCATCCCACTCATCCCGCCCCGCTATGCCTGCCACTGCTGCCACTGCTTGGTAGCGCCGCTGTGGAGGCCAGAGAGGCTCGCGAAGCCACAGCGGTGCTCGCCAGCCGTGAGCCGGGCTTCTGGCCGAGTGGCGCTCCCACTGTGGGAGCGCACTAACCACCAGGGGGCAGCTCCTGCATTGAGTGTCTGTACCCTGGTGGTCAGTGTACATCATAACAACCAGTCATTCCAGTCGCTCAGTCCTAAGAGTTGCTTAGGCTTTTATATAGGTAGATGTGACAAATATCGCTTCTAGTTCAAGAAAATAAAGAATAAAATAGGAATATTCACCTTACTGACTTTCACAAGGTCACCTAACTACTCTGTAAAGTAAATTGATGTGATAGTTATAGAGTACATTCTTATGAATTTATAACCCTACATATAAACTTAAATCTGTAGCATATTGTCCAAGGAATATACCTGAAAATTACAGATACAAATATATCTATATATAATGTATTTTAACACTAATTTATTATAAATAATAGTATTTAACACTTATATTGTACTTTCTCTGTATGAGACACTTTCTAAGTGCTTTACACATACAGATCCACATTGCAGAATCCAAAAAAGCTCTGAAAACCAAAAATAGTTTTCATAAATTTGCCATAACTCATTTAGTGCTAAAACATGACCTGAATTTACTTGAAGCTATTTAGAGTTTTTTGTTTTTTATTTATTTATTAGTCCCACCCAAGGATATGTTTCTATTGATTTTTAGAGAGAGAGGAAGGAGGGGGAGAGAGAGAAATAGCAATGTGAGAAGCTGATCAGTTGCTTCTGGTATGCGCCCAACCAGGGATCGAACTTGCAATCTAGGTATGAGCCGTGACCCAGAATCAAGCTCACACTTTTTTGGTGTATGGGGCAACGCTCCAACCAACTGAGCCACCCAGCCAGGGTGAGGCTATTGATAGTTTTTATTGACTCTATTTAATTTGAATATTCATTTATTACCTGCAGAAATATTAATGTGCTTGATTGTAAAGTGCTGCCCCAAACCTACTAGTTCTACATGTCTGTGGGTCTCAGGTATATCATTTTACCTTTTTAAATAGATTTCAAAATAGATTTAGGCAGAAAATATTCAGATAAAGGATTTGGAACCTATGTTTACTCTTGTACTCACAACAGTGCTGTGAGATAGGTACTGTTCTTTTCTCTGTTATATAAGTGAGGAAATTGGCTGAGAAAAAAAGAGAGGAAGTACCTGGGCCAAGGTCATACAGCCAGTAAGGCGTAGAGCTGGGATGTGAGCCCAGGCAGCTGGCTCTTACGTCTGTTCTCTGAACCATCATGCTCTCCTACCTCTGTTTATAAAATGACATAACTTGGGATGTTGATGAAAGTTTAGGAATCTAACCCTGCTCTTCGGTGCTGTATTCCTATGCTTGGTTTTCTAAGGCATTAATTTCTACACTTTTGAATTGGAAGACAAAACAAGTGTAGTAGGGTATGAATTCCTTTTATATTACTGCCCTCAGTGTCTGACCTAACCAATAGTCTATATATATCTAGTTTCTGAAAAGTTCTACTCTAATCACATCTCACATCACTTGATCCTCGTCTGCTTCCCTGTTTTCTGAATTTAAATTTAAATTTTAACTTTTTATATATTGGTATCTTTTTTGTACATCTTTGCAGAATAATTGAGTATATATTTGACACTGTACCCTTACAGCCCACTTATTTAATAAACTAGTGAGAGGACAAATGATATTCTTTTCCTAGGTGATGATTCCAAATTATTGTTTCAAACCATATGCTGGCTTCTTACATTTTTCAAGAAGGAAGGCTTGTCATAGACAATGTATTCTTTGCCCATTTTCTCATTTTTATTATGCTTCATCCTCTAAGAATTTCTCTTTATTTTCTGTGTATTTACAAATGAAATTCACATTATTTAGTGAGTTTAAATATGAATATTGCAGTTGTGTGTAATAATAGTTTCAGAGTTATTGAAGGATGAAGCTAAATCCATTTTTAAAATTTTCTATAGGTTCTCAAATTTTATTTCAGCATAGATAGTGATCTTATATTTGTAATCTTTATGTTCTTTCCTGTCCTTTTGCCTCACATGGAATATTCCGTGTACAAGAATACTGAATTTATATAAGGGGAGAGAGTACTATACTTTTAAGCAAATAAACATCTGCCTTTATTGAATTATAAGTGATTTATGTAGTCTCAGTCTTAAAGCAGTATCCTTTTGTTTTGAGAAATGAGAACTGTGGGGGTAGAGGGCGTTGGGGAAGGTATTTAGACTATTGTTGTTTTTTTAAGAAGAGTCACTAGTTTGCATCATCATATTTGTCCAGCATGTAAAAAAAATATTCCATATGTGTTTCAGCTTCATTGAAGTGATCAAAATAAATGTTGAATGAGGTCAACATTGTATATAATTAGAATGCAAAAAGCTTCATCTTGATTTTCCATGGGCAAAGAAAAACTGCATTACTCTTTTATGGGATATGAATCTCTTTCCTTTTATTAGGAATTTTGAAATTATTAATCTTAGCTTTGAAGCATATTTAATAGAATTGATACCTGTGCTTAGTCCTCCAGGGGTGTAATCCCAGCCCTTTTCACTGTTAATCGCTGGTTTAAGTGGAAAGAGTTCTAGAAATCTGCCTTTCAGTTATCCTTTTTGAAACCTTGTTTTTATACACTTTTCGTTCTTGGCTTGCATGACACTTTATCTTTCTTTTCCTTTCTTTTTGCCGTTTGCAAAGACTCTTGGGAGGATTTGACAGATTTGGTGGAGCAAATGCGTGATGATACAGAAGGTGCGTGCCACACCAACATCTTTCAGCTTTTTTTTTTCTTTCTTTTTAAAAAAATTTCTAACTACAGTTTGATTGTTTTTCATAAGAGGGGATATCATCTTTAGGTTTTATTTCCCATGGCAGTAACTGGAGCAGTAAGCATGTTTGACAGATTTTTCATATCAATACTTCATACGGGATTAGAGTTTTCAGAGTCTTGCATTTAAAATCTTTATCCTTGTGGTTTCAACTAAAGTGGCATTAATCTATGTTTATACTGTTCCCTTCGAATATTTGTTGAATGACATGTTCAAAAGGGACTTTATTTCAAGATTTTTCTATGGCTTTTTTTTTTCATTTATGTGTTGGGAAGATGTGAAACGTTTTATCATTCATGAAAATACATATATACATATTTATATGATGTATATATTTCTGTGAATCCCATAGTAGTCAAAACAAACATATCCTAGTAATCTCAAGTATTTGGCCTGGATGGTTGCTTTGATTTGTAGATTTTCGTTACATTAAGTGCTTTCAGCTTGGTCATCATTCCTTGCTGGCGGAATTACTTTGAAAAGTTGCACGTATGTTGCAATGCATGAAGGTTCCCCAAACCAATCATTCTTTCTTCTGTAATTGGCACCTAATTTTAGGGAGCTCAGGGTGATTTACACATTTTACAATAGAAATGGAAAAATTGAAGTTTGGCTCCACTTCACTACATCATTTTACATTCTCCCTTTGCCTGGGCAATTAAAGGTCACCAGCTTCAGTGCACACACCCTCCCATCTGCCTAGACTGGCCTTTTCACTGACCGTGTGAGCTGCCCTCAGCCTCCACTCCTGCCTTGCTCCTGTGACGTCCCACCCAGGGCATTCACTCCCCTTCTCCCTTCCCCCAGCCACCTGCACCACCCGAGAGTCCAGGTGAGAGCTCCAGGAGGGCTCCCTGGCCGCTTTGGCCCACATTCATTTCTCCATTCACTCAGGTCCTACAGAACTTGGAGCTGAAGGCTGTTTCCTTATAATCTTGTATTTATCATCCTAAAGGATAAAATCCCTGAGAGCAGAGATTGTCTTAAACTTCTTGGTGTTCAAATCAGGCCTGGAATGGTAGGTACACCAGACAAAACTAAGACAGTTTTCATTCTCCAGTGCTGCCCAGTAGTTTCTTCAGCACTTTACTTTGAATGAGTATATTATCCTGAGTTTTACCTCATTCCCTATAATGAAACTTATCTTTTTAGTATATTCTTGATTCTGCTTTTAATATAATTAGTTACATATAATTCAGTGGAAAAAAACACACAAATCAGTATTACTTGTTGACAGTTCACAGACAAGAACAAAAAGAGGAGGGTATAGATTGATTCAGTGAGTAATTTTTACTATTATGTCAGCTGCTATTATTATTATTTTCCAGGCACCATATGGGTTTAAGGTTTTGATTTCTTCAGTAGACTAGGTACTAAAGAAAAATGCTACATAAAAGCCAACAAATCTATGCCCTTCTTAAGGAATCCTTCCCTGTGACTCAACCCTGGTAAAATTCTATTTTTCTTAATACAAAGTACTACACTCTGAAGATATCAAGCCTACTCTGAGAGTCAGCCTCCTTTTCTATTTTGTGTTTGCTGGAATTTTTGTAAATGATTATCATAGGTAAAATTAAAAAGGGAATTAAGATTAGCTGTAACATTAGAGCCCATAAAAAATCCAGAAGATATGAATTGTATCAATACTTGTTGATCTTAGTAGATTATCAGTCAAGTGATACATGGTAATGTTGGCCAAGAACTGTTTATAGAAAAACCTTTCTGGAAAGTAGTTTAAAAAAAAATTTTTTTTTCAGAATGGGTGGAGAAAAATGGCTTTACTTGCTAACTTTTGAGTCATGTCATCCTTGTCTTCTTTTATATAATTTTACATTTTTGTCTCATGTCAGTTATGTGAAATGCCAGAAATTTTACTGTATTATATAACTTGGAGCTTTTTAAATGAGTACTTGTGCAAAAGTAAGTATGTTATAACACGCATAGCAGCTCAGGGTCTGGGGAGGATCCTGGTTTCATACCCTGGGAAAGTATGTGGGCCCAGATCTTTCCCGGAGACCTTCACTGCTAAGCTGTTTCACTTCTGTTTCTTACCTATTCTATGGATGTGTCATAACAGTTGGCTGTGTAATAGATAAAATGTTAACACTGATTTCCAGACTCTTGGAAAAACGCTTTTAAAAAAAACAAACCCTAGGAGGTTGCAGATTTGAACTATGTTTTTCAATTTTGGCAAGATCAAAGGTTTTTTTCTGGGGAACTGATTTCTCACAGTGATGGTTGGTTTTACATTCAGTGGGTCTGTAGCTCGTGTCTAGTAGAACATGAAGTGTCTTCTCAAGGTAATCACTTATCTCGCATCTCATCTCATTATTTGTAAATTCGTGTTTACAAGTTTTGGAACTCACTAGAAAATTATGATTAAATGAACGAATAAAAATCGCATAATTTACATTTTTAGTTTTGCTATAAATATTGAATTCCAAAAGTAATTAAATGTTTGGCACATGAGAGATAGGGCCATTTATAATAAACTGAACTATTTGTACAGCAATTCATTTTTATATTGTTGTGCTGATATTTAGGCCAATTGTATTTCTTAATTAAATTACAAAATTAAGTACTGCAAGAGCTATGTTATTACCAATCTGACCATTTTTATGTATATATTTTCCAAGTCTAATAAAACTGTCCCTTTTATGAACAAAAAAAAAATTGAATTCCTTTTTATACTTATTATAAACCTTGTAAACGGATTCTGTGAATTTTCAGTTTCCCAGATTACTCTCCATCTCTCCGAGCATTGAAATGTTTGGGACATTACTTGAATTAGAGAAATAATACAGCCATGTGACATATCATCTGGTCAAGATTATATACTGGTTCCTTGGATTATATACTGGTTCCTTTTAGGTTAAGATTTGATGTCCACCATCTTGAAAAATGGAAGGAACATATCTAAGAGATTTTCTTAGCATTTAGCACTGTGTCATATAGTCATTCAATAAAGGCTTATTTTAAATTAACTAAAATTGTCATATTTATGGAGGACCATAATACTTTTAATAGCTAACAATTTTTGTTCTTAGTATGTCCCAAGCATTTCTAAATAGTTAACATATGTGAACTTGTTTAATCTTCAAAAGTCTGTTATCATTTTACAGTTGAGAAAAGTGAGGCCTACAGAATAAGAAACTTTCCCTGTGGAATACTACTCAGCTATAAAAAATAAATGCTATTAGCATGCAACAACCTGAATGAATCTCTAAAGAACTATGCTGAGTGAAAAAAAAAAAAAGGCCAATTTAAAAATCTACATACTATATGATTCCATTTGTATAACCTTCTTGAAATGACAAAACTTTAGAAATGGAGACTAGTAGTTGCCAAGGGTTAGGAGAAGGTGGGGGCTGGAGGGAAATGGGTTTAGCTATAAAAGGGTGATATGAGAGATCCTTATATTGATGGGCATTCTGTATCTTGACTGAAATTTAATGTCAGAATCCCAGTTATGATAATGTACTCTAGTTTTGCAAAGTGTTGCCTTTGGGGGAACTAGACTAAGGGTATGTGGTATCTATGTATTACTTCTTTGTTTTAAATATGTTTTTATTGACTTCAGAGAGGAAGGTAGAGGGAGAGAGAGATCGAAACATCAATGATTAGAGAATCATTGATTGGCTGCCTCTTGCATACCACGCCCCCCTCCCCCCCTCTCAGGGATCGAGCCTGCAACCCGGGCATGTGCCCTTGACCAGAATTGAACCTGGGACCCTTCAGTCCGCAGGCCAACGCTCTATCCACTGAGCAAAACCATCTAGATCTATGTATTGTTTCTTGTAACTGCATGTGAGTTAACAATTATCTCAAAATAAAAAGCGTTTTAAAAAAAGAGGAGAAAAGAAATGTTCACAGAATCACATAGCTTGGGAAGAGTTCAAGTTGAGTTCAGACTCCAGAGCTCAATGCTTTTAACCACTGCACCAAAGTTTTTTAAAAAATTTTTTTATTCAAGATCCACTATAAAAATATATTTTCATCAAAATTCAGTACACATAATTTATTTGTATATATCTAGAACAAAAGTCCATGAAACAGTATGTAGCCTTACTATGTAGAACATGCTAAATCGATTTTATGCTGCACTGAGGGATGTGACCTTTAGTTCAAGACACTCCAGAATCCTTTCTGCTCTCTGGTATGTATCCATTTCATCCCTAGCTACTAAGTTATATGTCATTCCTGAAATGACTGGGTTCTGTTCCCAGCCTATAATTGCTGGCATCCTTTAAAGGCTGGGCCACTAACCTTGTGTCCACCTATTTCCCTTTAAATCATCTCCTGGTGAAAGCATCTTTTCTAATAATTAATGCTATTATTCTTATGCTAGTGATTATCCAACCCTGAATTTTAATTTGTATTTACAATGATATGATGAAAATTATGCTGAGAATGCTTTCACATAAGTATCCTTTCCTGTATCCAAAACCAAGCTGGTTTTACCCCTTATCTCCAAAACAGTTACTCAGTCTTTTTCATTTCTATTTCCAGCCTCACAGGGCAAGAACCTTGGGTTATTGGGAGAGGCAGAAGTTTCTCTTGAGCCTGCAGCTAAAATTGGCTTTAGCTCAAAACAATCTGCATAGCACAGAGGCACATCTTGGGTGACTCATTGTGGACCCTCACATATCAATACTATATTCCTTGTTATTGCTAAATAATATTCTATTGTACATATCATTTTATGTACCCAGTTGTTACCAGCAAGACGATGAGACATCAGTTCTTGTCTTCTTGAAGGGAAAAATTCAGTCAAGAGACAAAGTGCAGCAAAGCAAGCAAGAATTTATTGGCAGCAGCAGAAGCACATTCAGGACAGTGAAACAAGGAAGAGCATAGCATAAGAAATGCAGCTTAAGAGCATAGATGGGGCTGCTTTAGCTCCCTGGGAAGCAGAGAAGAGGGGGCCTTGGAGACAGGTTCAGGGGGTTAACACCAGACGAGCTGCCACTGCCCATTGCTCCTCTGGTTGCAAGTCTCACAGGGTCCATTAGAGTTTATATGATGGTGCCTTTGGGGGAAACAAGGGGGAAAGGCATGGCATGCTCCCCAGAGGGAGAGCCTGTGCTGGGGCCTCCGCTCTAAGAACTTTTAAGGGTGGAGATTTTAGGGATAGTTCCTGGGGAATATCTTAATAGAATACTCATCAGCTTTCCGGGTAGGTCTTTTCAGGGTCGTGTTCTCCACTGATTGGTCGGAGCCAGGGCAGGGGGTCATTAGTCACTGCAGCTGGTCCTCAAATCACCTGCCTGGTTTTGCTGCTTTTCTGGGCCTGGCGCTGAAACACAACTAAGGCCTGGATGTTATCTTTAGGGAGGAATTTCGCGGGGCGGGGCTGGGGGGGGGTCTAAACTGCATGACCAGTGATAGGAAAGATCAGGGAGTCCAAACTCTATGACTAGCGCTATGCTAGGGAGGAAAGATTATCCTTTGGGCAAGGTCCTTGTTTTCTCAGTGTTGTCCATTGCTGGCACCTGGGGCTTTCCACCCTGGTGACCTTCTGTACCTGGCCTGTCATCCTTGCTCTGCTCATGTGTAACTGCCTACCACACATTCATCAGTTGAGGGACATTTGGGTTGTTTTCACTTTTTGGCTATTACGAATAGAGTTGCTATGAACATTCATGTAGGAGTTTTATGTGAACATATGTTTTCATTTCTCTTGGGTATATACCCAAAAGTGGAACTTTTAGATCGTATGATACCTATGGTTTAACCTTTTAAAATAGTCTGGCAGTTTTCCAAAAACAGTTGCATCATTTTATATTCCTACCAACAATGCACCAGGGTTCCAATTTCTCCACATTCTCATCAACACTTGTTACTTTCTGTTTTAATTTTTTTTGTATATCCATTGTGAAGTGGTATCTCATTGTGGTTTTGATTTACTTTTCCCTAATGAGCATCTTCACATGTACTTATTAGCTATTTGTATATGTTCTCTGGAGAAATGTCTATTCGAATCCTTTGCCATTCTCTTCTACTGGGTTGTCTTTTGTTGTTGAATTATAAGAGTTCTTTATATACACTGAATACTAGATCTGATAAGCTAAGGGTCCTAAGATCCTATTGATTATTTTAAAATGAAGATTGAGTAAATGTTCATGGTTCTATTGTACAAATGTCATCAGACTAGTTTAATGGGGTTTTATTACAAGATCTTTTTAGTACTTACAGTAATTTTCTTCACTTTCAAGAACAACTCATTTTATATCCAACTAGAGGCCCGGTGCACGAAATTCGTGCACGGGGGTGTGTGTCCCTCAGCCCAACCTGCACCCTCTCCAATCTAGGACCTCTTGAGGGATGTCCGACTGCCCGTTTAGGCCCGATCCTACCTGGATCGGGCCTAAACGGGCAGTCGGACATCCCTCTCACAATCCAGGACTGCTGGCTCCCAACTGCTCGCCTGCCTGCCTTCCTGGTTGCCCCTAACCACTTCTGCCTGCCAGCCTGATCACCCCCTAACCACTCCCCTGCCAGCCTGATTGATGCCTGACTGCTCCCCTGACAGCCTGTTTGCCCCTAACTGCCCTCTCTTGCAGGCCTGGTCACCCCTAACTGCCCTCCCCTGCAGGCCTTGTCCCCCCCCCAACTGCTCTCCCCTGCAGGCCTGGTCCCCCCCAACTGCTCTCCCCTGCAGGCCTGGGTCCCTCCCAACTGCCTTTCCCTGCAGGCCCGGTCGCCCCCAACTTCCCTCCTCTGCTGGCTTGGTCACCCCTAACTGCCCTCCCATGCAGGCTTGATCGCCCCCAGCTGCCCTTCCTTGCAGGCCTGGTCCCTCCCAACTGCCCTCCCCTGATAGCTATCTTGTGGTGGCCATCTTGTGTCCACATGGGGGCAGGATCTTTGACCACATGGGGGCAGCCATCTTGTGTGTTGGAGTGATGGTCAATCTGCATATTACTCTTTTATTAGATAGGATAGACGCCTGGTGCATTGGTGGGGGCCAGCTGGTTTGCCCTGAAGGGTGTCCTGGATCAGGGTGGAGGTTCCCTTGGGGCGTGGGGCTGCCTGGGCGAGGGGCCTGTGGTGGTTTCCAGGCCGGCCACGCCCTCAGTGACCCAAGCAGAGTCCCTGGTATCTGGGGTTTATTTATCTTCTACAATTGAAACTTTGTATCCTGGAGCGGAGCCAAGCCTTCTGCTTGCTCCATGGCGGCAGCCATTTCTATTGGGATTTATTTATCTTCTATAATTGAAACTTTGTAGCCTTAAGCGAGGCCTGGGCCGGCCAGGGTGTGCAGAAAGCTTGGCTTCCTCCATCACTGGGGGCAACCCTAGCCTCCTGCTCTTTCCAGCTCCATGGCTGCCGCCATTTCTGTTTGGATTTATTTATCTTCTATCATTGAAACTTTGTAGCCTTGAGTGGAGGCCTAGGCCGGCAAGGGCAGGCGGAAAGCTTGGCTTCCTCCATTGCCGGGGAAACCCAAGCCTCCCTCCTGCTCTCTGTGGCCATAGCCATCTTGGTTGGGTTTATTTGCATATTCACTCCTGATTGGCTGGTGGGCGTGGCTTGTGGGTATATCAGAGTGATGGTTAATTTGCATATTACTCTTTTATTAGATAGGATTTTATATTCTGAGAACTATTACAACAAAGGTTCAAAATAGATTTATTTAGGAATTATTGGTCTTCAGTCAATCTGAACATAGAGTGAGGTTTCCTTTCTATACCTCTCTGTTAGTTTGTCATTTTAAATCTCTTATTAATGCTCTTAAATATCGTTGGGAAAATCTCTGTTTGACAACTCCTTTGTTTCTCATATAAGATAGAAGTTTTTATCTGTCAAATAACCAGGAAATTTTGAAGATTAACTGCTATTTTGCTAAATATGAATTATTCCCACTGTGCCAAGAATTGGGTGCAATGTACCACACTTAATGTTAACATTAAATACTAGAGGCCCAGTGCACGATATTTGTGCACTTGGGGGGGGGTGTCTCTCAGCCCTTTCGCAGTCCAGGAGCCCTCGGGGGATGTCTGACTAATGGCTTCGGCCCGCTCCTATGTAGATAATCCCAGCGGGCCGAAGCCATCAGTTGGACATCCTTAGTGCTGCCGTGGAGGCAGGCTGCTGTGCTCGCCAGCCATCAGCCTGGCTTGTGGCTGAGTGGCACTCCCCCTGTGGGAGCGCACTGACCACCAGGGGGGCAGCTCCTGCATTGAGTGTCTGCCCCCTGGTGGTTAGTGCACATCATAGCACCCGGTCATTCTGCCGTTCAGTCGATTTGCATATTACCCTTTTATTATATAAGATAACTTACTTTTCCTTCAGTTATTTATTTTAAAATTTTCAAGATTCTCTGTATGAATATTAGTCATTGCACTATAAAGAGGTAAAATGGGGTCTTGGTCAGATGATTGGTTTGCAGAACAGTGTGACTCACTGTCACTCTTAGCTATGACTTTGGGTTACTTCTGTCATCACTGTTAACTAAATGAGCCACATGGCTATAAGAGTTATAACATTTTTTTTCATGTGGAAATTAGCAGTCTTGAAGAGATATAATGAAGACCCACACATTCTTGAACTTGGATTTGAAAACCAAATAATATAGTTCATTTTTGTAGCTACAGTCATTTCTACAAGTTTTTTTTAGGTCCACTGCCCTGCTGTGTTCCCCACCCAGGTAATTCCCACCACCGTTCATCTAATCACCAGATCTAGAAACGTGAAAGTTACTCTCCATTCTCTCTCCTTCCCTCATATCCAAGGGGTCATCCTGTTGTGAAATTCTAACATTCTACCCCTGGGTCTTCACTCTTCTCCACACAGCACCTACTGCTCTGACTGCTTCCATTCCTCATTGCTTCTCCCCAACTATTGTAGTAGACTCTCACTTGCTCCTCAGCTTTGAGTTCTTGTACCCTTCTAATTCATCTCCCACAGGGCTACTAGAATGGCTTCTCTAAACTTCAAGTCTATGGCATCACACCTCACATTAAAATCTTACTGACTTGCCCTGACCGGTTTGGCTCAGTGGATAGAGTGTCGGCCTGCGGACTAAAGAGTCCCGGGTTCGATTCCGGTCAAGGGCATGTGCCTGGGTTGCGGGCACATCCCCAGTGGGAGGTGTGCAGGAGGCAGCTGATCGATGTTTCTCTCTCATCGATGTTTCTGGCTATCTATCCTCTCCCTTTCCTCTCTGTAAGAAATCAATAAAATATATTTTAAAAAAATAATAAAAAAAATAAAATCTTACTGACTTTAAGATGAAATCAACACTCCTTAAACTAGGTTCTTAGCAGTCTCTCCCTTACCTTTTTCCCTTATTTTATCTCACAACACTTACATGCATCATAAACCTTTGGCATTCTTTGTTTCATTTTTCTTAGTATGCCATGTTCTTTCATACTTCTGTGTCTTTACCCAAGCTGTTCTTCCATCCTACTCCCTTCACAACTCCATCCTTTCCCTTCCTTGCCTGATTGATTTCTTTCTGTCCTTTAAGATTGAACTCAAAAGTCTCATCTTCTGTTAGCAAAACATATGGCACCTAGTGATTTCTATATATTAATTTTGTACTCTGCTACCACTGTGAATTATTACATTTTTGTAGAGCTTTTAGTTTATTTTTGTCTGATTTTGTGGGTATAAAATCAGATTGTGCAAGAACAGTAATATTTGATCCACTCTTATATAGTTTACATGTCTCTAATTTCTTTATCTTTAATTTCATTGATCTCCCACCCTCAGTACAATGTTAATAGACATGTTATGGATATTTCTTAATTTCCTTAAAATTCTGTAGAGTGAATAAACATAAGTTTAAAAGAATCCTCATCCTCTGAGAATATATACACACACACACACACACACACACACACACACACACACACACACACACACACACATATATATATATATATATCTCCCTTAACTTTGAATGAAAAAATAGGGGACCACTTCAGGTAGCTTTTTTCTATGCATATTTCTATAATGTCCTACTCATATTTTTGTCAGTGTTCTTATTGCTATGTTTGCAGTACCTCTCAAACTTATCCACAGAAGTACATCAATGGTGGAGGAAATTGTATTGGACTTACAGCCTGCTTGTAATCCTACCTTAATATCATGTCTACTGTCTTAGCCTTAAAAATATGTATAAAATTTACATTTGATTCCATACAATGGGTGTTATATTTGGTTTAATATAAAAACATTTTAATTTACTTGTCCTGGAATAAAATTGATCTTGTCCAGGGTGATAATGTTTATCCCAAAATTTCAATTATTGTCTATAAGCTTTCCTGTTTTGTTCTCCAGTTTCTGTATTATCCAACATTAAATATAATTTCTAACACCCAGTTTATATTCACTATTAATTGAAGAAAATGAATGAATGAATAAAAGTTCAGTTTTGAGATTAATAGTCTTAAATGTTAGTATTGTGAAAAATTAAAATTTTAATGACTTTTTTCATAGAAAAAGTATGATATTGTGTAAGTCAGACATTTTTAAAAAGTCATTTTCTGGCCTATGGAATATAATTAAATTTTATTTAACTTTTTGTAGTTCAAAGCATAAAATATACTTAAAAGATCACATAAGTATTCAGTTCATTGAATTTTCACGCACTCAACAATTTCACATAGTTAACATCCGTATCAAAAAACAACTTTACCAGCTTCTCAGAAGTCCCTTCATGCTCTCATCTTTTTAACAGCATATATTAGTTCCACAAAATCATTTTATACTTTGGTCAAGACAACAAATTAATTGAATCAAGAATTTCTTATTCTGTGACAAATCAAATTAATGATTTAGTATTCATAATTAGTAGCCAATATTATAAAATAAAAAATAATTAATTTTTAAGTGCTAATTATTTTCAGTAGTTTAATTTAGTACTAACCAGAAAACATAATTAAAATTATTTGTAATGACCATTATTCTGTATACTATGCAGCACAAAAATGTAGATAATATACATTAAATAATAATCAGTTTAACTTATGCTTTAATTAAGCAATAATGAGCAGTAAATTCTTTTGAGTTCTTATGTATAATTGTCAAATTACCCTGATTTTTAAAATTTTGTTTAGAGCATTAGTTCTCAATGGGGAGGGCACCTGACTTTGTCTCCCAGGAGACATTCTGCAATATCTGGAGATCTGAAGACACTCTTGGTTGTCATTACTGGAAGGTGCTACTGACATCTAGTGGGTACAGGCCAGGTTGCTACTAAACTTGATTCACAGAACTACATTCCCATCCCCATTTATGGCCCAAAATTATTGCTGAGGTTGAGAGTAATATTTTCTAAAGAATGGGTAGATTGTTTCTGTTTGAGTTCGTTTAATTCTCTAAAAGTATTACCGCCCAACCAGCGTGACTCAGTGGTTGCGTGTCAACCTATGAATCAGAATGAGGTCACGGTTAGATTCTGGTCAGGGCATATGCCTGGGTTGCAGGCTTGATCCCCAGTAAGAGACATGCAGGAGGCAGCCAATCAATGATTGTCTCTCATCATTGATGTTTCTATTTGTTTCTTCCTCCCCCTGCCTCTCTGAAATCAATTAAAAAATAAAAGTATTACCATAGAAAACACTAAGTAAACCACAATTTGTATAGTTTGAACTGTAAATCTACAGTAAGTCCTTAAACTTAATGGAGATTAGCTTAGAATTTGGCTATTTGATTCTGCTCATTTAACTGTGAAAGCAGATATAATTGAAAACATTGTGTGAAGAAAATTGCTTGGGACAGTTTAAATAAAATAATGTCTGTTTTGTGTTGTGGCTTGTTTATATAGATTTATCAGGATTTATCAGTACTTTTCGTCTTCCTAAGAAGATTTAAAGTATTTCATAGATCTTTAAGCCTTTTATAGAAATTTGATATATTTTATATTTGGGGGATATATATAGTGGAAAGAGCATTAACTTTCATATCAGATCCAGGTCCAAATTCTGCCACATATGAACTTTGGCCTTGGACCATTTAACTGTTAAGGGCCTGCTTTACCACCTGAAAAGAAGGGATACTACTTAAATGACAGTCATAAAAATTAAATAAGATAATCATGTAAAAGAATGGTCAACAGGAGAGAAGGATAAATATTGTCTGGAATCATTGATTCATGGGTAAGTGCATAATAGTGGTCATGGGCATAGGGTTGGAGTTGGGGAAACGGGATCTACACTCTGGCTCTGTCCTCTATTACTAGCTGTCCACAGGGCCAGCCCCTGTACTCCCTAAGCCTCATTTTCCTTCTTGCAAATTGGTGCTGTTGGTAACTGTCTTGTAGCATGTTGTAAGGAAGAACTGAGATCATAATTGTAAGAAGCAGCCCAGAGTACCTGACACAGAATACACACCAGTGCATGAAGTATTGAGTGTCTGGATTGTTCTGAATTCTGTTGATAAAATATGGTACTTAGTCCCTTTCCTTGCATAGTTTATCTGTCTGGTTGATGAGAGTCACACACTCTATGCTAAGTCTTTAAAAATTTGCAAATTGATTAAGTTCTAATACTGCATTGCACTAATGTTAATTATTTTTAGTTTATTTGATAATGCTTAGTTTAATGATAATTAGTATTAATACTAATAGTGCAAATAGTATATTTGAAACAAACTTTAAGTACTTTGCTTTTTTCTCATTGGTTTTATTTTTTAAAGCACTTCACAAATGGTGTAGAGAATAAGGAGGGCAGGGCAAGGGCGGAAGCAGACCAGTGAAGGTTGTGGAATAGTGTGCTGTGATGGGCGCCCAGGTTAGGGTGGTGGCAGAGGCAGTGGGGAAAATATTAAAAGACTGTACTCAAAGCTCAAAATTTGATAAAATAAATAATTTTTACTGTTTCATCAAGGATATTCCTAAGGGAAACTGACATTTTTTTAACAACAAGTATATGACAGAGAAGACTACAACAACTAATAGTATAATTTGGTGCCACTGCCTTGATTCTTGCCAAGACAGTAACAGTTTTACCCACCATTACTTTTGCACCATCAGTGTAAAAATCAACACCATGAAATTATAGTGAATTTTAAAATGCACTATTTCCAGTAACCAGACATCATTTTCATCTCCTTTGGCTGCAGATCCGAATTATCTCATGGCTAATGAACGCATGAACCTGATGAACATGGCCAAGCTGAGTATTAAGGGTTTGATTGAATCAGCTCTGAACCTGGGGAGAACGCTGGACTCTGACTATGCACCTCTCCAGCAGTTCTTCGTGGTGATGGAGCACTGCCTGAAACATGGCTTAAAAGGTAGGCATGGCCACAGTGTGCCAATGTGCATTCAGCTATTTCCTAATAATACACACCCTAATATATAAAAAGCCATGACTGAAACAACTGGACGGACGACCGAACACAGGCTGCATGGGGCGACAAGGCTGGCAGGGGGGTTAGTGAGGGACGACCAAACGACTGAGCAGCAGGCTGCGTGGGGTGACCAGGCCAGCAGGGGGGGCAGTTGGGGGCGACCAGGCCAGCAGGGGGGGCAGTTAGGAGCAATCAGACAGGCAGGTGAGCAGTTAGGAGCCAGTGGTCCTGGATTGTGAGAGGGATGTCCTGGATTGGAGAGGGTGCAGGCTGGGCTGAGGGGACCTAGAGGCCTGGTGCATGAATTTTGTGCACCGGGCCTCTAGTTCAAGAAGAAAAGCATTCTTTGTGGAGTCAAAGAATAAGAGGTTTGAATTAATATTTATCCACTGGAATGCATTTTATATGGATGCTGGCATATGGTTGACTTAAAGGACTTATAGGGCTTAGAAACCTCAGATCATTAAATGCTAGAGCTGGAAGGGCCCTTACAAGTATCTAGTCCAGCCTGGCAGTTGTGTTTGACAAGTTGCAGAAAGGCCTGGAATAAGATGTGACCTCCCATAGTCCCACAGTGAGTGGGGCAGAGCATGTGCTAGAACTCAGGTCTTCTGACTGTTTCCATGCTTCTCCCACTTAACCATAAGCTTTTTAACACAGGACCTGGTCCTGTTCAGCTTTGCTTCTCGCACCTCCCCAATATTTGATAGCCTGTTTTCTGGATTATATATTCTTCCCTATTGTTTTGTTTTCTTCATTATATCACACAGCTTTAAGTACTATTAAAGTGTTAATAGTACTTAAAGTAATTAATAGTAATTAAAGTAATAATACTTTAAGTATTATTAAAATGTCTTGTTATAGAACTAGTCCACAAATTCTTCCTGAAAGAGGAAGGACTAAGTCTTGGAAAGTAGGGGGTTTTGATTTTCATAAAACATTACAGATTCTGAAAGCATGAATAATTTCAGAAATATCTGGCAATCTAGGATTGGTTCCTAAAAAAGAGCATTGAATAGATAGGAGAGGTGTGTGTGTGTGTGTGTGTGTGTGTGTGTGTGTGTGTGTGTGTGTGTTGAGGGCATGTTTATGTTGTAAAGAATATTAAAATACTGCTATGTTTTTATATCCTATAGCTAAGAAAACTTTTCTTGGACAAAATAAATCCTTCTGGGGGCCTCTAGAACTGGTAGAAAAGCTTGTTCCAGAAGCTGCAGAGATAACAGCAAGTGTTAAGGATCTTCCCGGACTTAAGTAAGTGTAAGGTTGAATTCTGTTTGTCAGGGAAAACATTCTTACTAACTATCCCCTTGAAGAGTGAGACTAAGATAATGATGATCATGATAATTTATTTCATAACAATCTAAAATGCATACTGTTGCTACGAATAGGCACTGTTTTGAGAGAACTGGAAATCCTATATAATAAAGAGGTGATATGCAAATTGACCATCACTCCAACACACAAGATGGCCGCCACAAGATGGCCAGCAGGGGAGGGCAGTTGTGGGTGATCAGGCCAGCAGGGGAGGGCAGTTGGGAGGGACCAGACCTGCAAGGGAGGGCAGTTGGGGGAGATCAGGCCTGAAGGGGAGGGTAGTTAGGGATGACTGAGCCAGCAGAGGAGGGCAGTTGGGGGGGACCAGGCCTGCAGGGGAGGGCAGTTGGGGGGAACCAGGGGACCAGGCCTGCAGGGGAGGGCAGTTGGGGGAGACCTGACTGGCAGGGGAGGGCAGTTAGGGGCGACCAGGATGGCAAGAGAGGGCAGTTAGGGGTGACCGGGCCAGCAGGGGAGGGCAGTTAGGGGTGACCAGGCTGGCAGGGAGGGCAGTTAGGGGTGACCGGGCCAGCAGGGGAGGGCAGTTGGGGGTGACCAGGCTGGCAGGGGAGGGCAGTTAGGGGCAATTGGGCCAGCAGGGGAGCAGTTAGGCTGTCAGGGGAGTGGTTAGGGGGTGATCAGGCTGGCAGGCAGAAGCGGTTAGGGGCAATCAAGCAGGCAGGCAGGCGAACGGTTGGGAGCCTGCAGTCCTGGATTGTGAGAGGGATATCCAACTGCCCTTGAGGGGTACCAGATTGGAGAGGGTGCAGGCTGGGCTGAGAGACACACACACCCCCCATGCATGAATTTCGTGCATCGGGCCTGTAGTGTAAAATATTAAGAGGAATATGACTGTGAGTGGTAATTATTATTATTAATTTGAGAGAGATTGTCTTCATGTTAAAATACCAAACATGTTCTTTTTTTTTTTTTTTAATGCACTTGTTGAAATTAGTGAATTTCAAGAAATTAGATCAAGGGGGGTGGCATACTGGACTTAAGAAAAAGAATGTGTTTGATGGGGTTTGAAAACCAAGATTAAAACAGTTGTCAAGTGAACCTCAGGAACTGACACCTGGAACCTGCCTTAGAACTTGAAAAAGAGTACTAATCACCTTCCCAAATTAGATTGGTTTAATTATAATCAGATAGAAGTCTAAGTGGCCTGTGTCCACATTATTATTATTTGGGTACTGATATGATCCATACTAAATTTATGAGGATTTACTAGTACTAATCTGATGGAACATTTTCAGTTGAGCCTCCCAGAGGTCTTGCCTTCAGATTGTGGTCTCATTCAGTAATTAATTCTTCACCAGAGCATTTGTCCCAAACACACCCTCCGGGTCCCTCTAGCCCTCACGTAGGATCTCATAGGAGAAGTTGTGAGGAGCACCTCAGTGTGCATGTTCTGCTGGGGGACCACTAGCAAGAGTAAGTGAATCTGTCCCACTGTGATCCCTATTTCTGCTACTTTTAGTTGTTTGGTTTCTGTGTTACTATAGGACACCAGTAGGCAGAGGAAGAGCCTGGCTTCGATTGGCATTAATGCAAAAGAAACTTTCAGAATATATGAAAGCTTTGATCAATAAAAAGGAACTTCTCAGGTATGAATATCTTGTTGAATTTTGCTCTTTACTTGCTACGTTCTCCATCATATGAGGTTAAATTACATAAAATTTGTCAGTTTTGTACATCAGAAACAAATGGTTCATAACAGTTCCACATAGTTCAACTGATACCTTCTCCCACACCTCACACACACATACTCAGGAATAGGTGTTTACATACATGTATTGTGTGGCACTGTGGCATATATAAAACAGGAAGGGCTTTTTTAAGTATATTTTTATTGATTTCAGAGAGGAAGCGAGGGAGAGGGAGATAGAAACATCAATGATGAGAGAGAATTATTGATCAGCTGCCTCCTGCACACCCCCCCCACTGGGGATCGAGCCCACAACCCGGGCATGTGCCCTTGACTGGAATCAAACCCAGGACCCTTCAGTCCGCAGGCCGACACTTTATCCACTGAGCCAAACCAGCTAGGGCCAGGAAGGGCTTTTGACATGTTGGCGTGCACCCAGGTTCAATAAGACAAGAAGCTGACATGTAATATTAAATCCAAATACAACATACATAAAGATGTTTCTCTAGGTGGATCATAGATAAAATGAGAAAGAGAAAACAATAAAATTTTTGGAAGAAGACATAGGGAGACAAAAAGTTTCTGAACAGGAGACAAAAAGTTCTACTTATAAAGGGGGGAAAAATGGATAAACCGGTCTACATTAAAATGAAGAATTTCTGTTCACAAGTACAAATACGTGGGAAAAGCATGAATACTCATTTCAATGAAAATACCATTCAGATCACTTTTCTTTCAGCTGGATTATTTATTATCTAGGGTCTCCTCATGCATCTATCTTCTAAATAAAGTATCCAAGCCATTTTTTCACTCTTTTGCTATTATCATAGATGACTACATTCAACCATGAGGCGAGTGTTTCCCTCCTTGTCTCGTGCTTACATCATTGGTTCTTGAGGTTTTATTACAATAGAACATTCCATGAATCTCTCTTACAGCGAATTCTATGAACCAAATGCGCTAATGATGGAAGAAGAAGGAGCCATAATTGCTGGTCTGTTGGTGGGTCTGAATGTCATTGATGCCAATTTCTGTATGAAAGGAGAAGATTTGGACTCTCAGGTATGAAAAGTACTCAGTTACCAAGTGTGTCACTCTGAGTTCCCTTATCTCAGAATTTGGACTGATCAGATTATACCAACCAAATTAGGGGAAATTCTTTAAGTTATACATATAGGCTTTCCTTTCATTTTGATGTGAATATAAAAAATTAGTTTTTTACCTTCCAACTTGGCTCATTTATGCATTCTAAATGTTTTTCAAATTCTTATTTTGACTGTGATCCCTGTTAAAAATATTTTGTGCAGGCTAAAATATACATATACAGGCTATAAATACTAAAAGTCAGTCTAGCATGGTAGTTAAGAGTGAAGGCTCTGAACCCAAACTGTTTATGTTGAGATTCCAGCTTCATTTTCTAGCTGAATATATTTTGTAGGTACAAAGTTCCTTGGTGCTTCAGATTCCTTACCTGTAATATGGGGATAAGAAATGCAGTTTCTATCTGTTTCATAGTGATATTGTGAGGAATAAAGGAGTGAGTACATGCAATGTACTTAAAGGGCCTGGCACAAATTCATTGCCCAATAAGTAAACCTGCTGCTTTCACTATGACTATCTTCATTCTGTATGAAATACTATGATTAATTTTTGTTACATTTTACACTGAGAAAATAGAACAGGAAGTAGGATATTTTGATGTGGATTTTAAAAAAAGAAATAACCTGAATGGTAAAATAGTAATCTTAAAAAATGTAGACATACACCAGTGAAAATGTGGAAGAATAGATACCAAAATGTCACGGTGATCATCATCAGGTGGTTGGGACTATGGGTGCCTTGTATTACTTCCTTTTGCTTATCTGTATTTTCTAAAATTTCTAAAGGGGATGCACATTATTATTGTAATTATAATTTTAAAAGTTATTTCTAAAAGTGAACATAGTGGTTCTGTAGCAGAATACTTGAAATAAACAAAAGAGAAACTTGAAACCTCAAATTCATATTAAGTATTCTGTTGACTTTCTTAGTCTTATCTGGACTTCTAGTCCTATTGACTTAATCTGAGTCTTACAGCCCTTATCAATTCTTGATTATAATAAAAGTAAAACATTAAAATGTCACTTAAAATTTTTAGTAATTGTCATGACTATATAACTCCTTTGAGTATCTAGAATGAGATGTGTCATGCCTTGGAGAAAAAAATCTAATTTTATATTAAATTCTGAAAATTCTTTCTGTAGGTTGGAGTTATAGACTTTTCAATGTATCTCAAGGATGGGAACAGCAGTAAAGGTAGTGAAGGGTATGTACAAAGAAAATTAGGTTTCTTTCTTATTTAATGTTCTTTGATAGTATTTAAAGTTTACAACAATACTACTTTTTATCAGACTTGCCAAAAGAATTTCTAGTGATTTAGCTTTAATAGCCTCTTGCCAAAACTGTTTGTTGTTTTTGCTAAACCCTAAAAGGGGTTGTAGTTAAAGTGATTTTCCTGCTGTGTGGTTCAGGGGAAAACAGAATTAAAATTTTTATAAGATGAGCCCAATGCTCTATCTCTTCAGATAGTGTTTGAAAACATGGTCTTTCTTGACAAGAAGGATTACATTCTCGGTTTGCTTAAAATTTACAATATTAAATATGCATCGTGGGGTTATGTAAAATGTTAATATTAAGGGGGAGTATATGGGAACTGTGCTACTTTTACAACTCTTGTAAATCTACAATTATTTCACAATAAAAGTTTTTTAAAAGATTCATATACTACTTAGAAATTGGAGATCAAAAGCACACCTTATGCCCTTTATAAATTTAGCAGTTGAAAGCATAATTATTCTGAAGTTTTCAACCTTGGACATTGAGCTAAGATTATATGGCCTGGTAAGTAGTTGTAGCGGTCTATGGCCTTGATTTTGCCTTCAGTTGAAAAGCCTGGCTGTTTAATTTTGCCTGTTACAGATTAGTTGATTCGAGAAGTAAACCTCCCTTTTCCACACTTTATTTTTTCATGTGATAATAAACCCTTGATCTTTATGAAAACCTTTTTATACCATTCATTTTGAAATTCAAATGACATTAAAGGCAAATATATATCGTTTGAGAACACTATTACACCAGAGTAAGCTTAATTCAATTCCTACAACAAATGGAAAATTGTTATAAAACTAGTGAAGCTAAAAAAATCTGTCAGCTGGGAGAAAAAAATGTTTATTTTTTAAATACCTCTGAAAGATTGTAATGTTATATCTATAACCTAAGTTACTAATGTGTGTAAGCTATAACAAGGGCTTTATTAATATGGAGTTTTGTGTGTCTTTTTTTATTTTTTTAACTTCCAAGTCTTTCTTGTTGATGTCGAGGGGATTATATATCAGGTCTGTCTTCTGATTGAGTATCTATGCCACAATTTCCTTTCTATGTTTTATGAAAAGACTGGGGGAAGAGGGATCTTGATATTTCTAATATTATTTATTTTATTTCTATTTTCTCTCTCTTTCCCCCGTTTCCTCCAGAGATGGCCAGATTACTGCAATTCTGGACCAGAAAAACTATGTAGAAGAACTCAACAGACATCTGAAGTAAAGAATGAATAAATATTATTACTTTACTGGGGGTTTCGTTACAGGGGAAGGGAAGGGTAAACTGGTGAGCAGTGAGGATAAATTGAGACAATACTGAACAAATGTATGTAGAATTCTTGCTTGCCAGCCACTTAGCTAGACACTGAAGAAATGGAATTTAATTGTTTTGGTGACCTTTAGTGAAAAGCAGTAATAAGATCAGTATGTAATTATACTTCTAGTGATTAAATACATACATTGTTAAGTCTCTTAAATATGTGATATATGGTAAGTCCTCATTTAACATCATTGATGGGTTCTGTGACTTTAAGCAAAACAATGTATAACAAAACCAGTTTTACCATATGCTAATTGACATAAACAAGAGTTAAGTTCCACAGCATCTCATGAACTTATAACAAAACAACGTTGAATGAAATTATGTTACTTGAGTGTGAACTGTGGAGATTTTAGTCAATCAAAGATATGGTTACAGCTGACAATGAAATATAAGCATGACACTATTAATTTACTCTTTTCATGCCTTAGTTTCTCTCTGTAATTGGGGATACCTAACGCATAGGGTTGTGGAAAGGAGTAAATGAAATGATGCAAGTAAAATCATTTAGAAGAGTGTTTGTTGTGTGGTAAGCACTTAATTCATGCAACCTATTATTATACAGGGTTTCCAAAAAAATGTATACACATTTTGAATAATTATTAATTCCTGTGGGTTAAATCTAAAAAGAAAGAAACATTGCTCAATCAGCTATAAAGCATGTATACATTTTGGGGGGTACCTTATACATCAGTAAAACTTAAAGTCTACTATATAGTGCATTTATTCTTTTATTTCATTCAACCAGTCCTTATTAAACACAAACTTCAGTGCCAATGATGAAGCTGCTAAGACATAGCCCCCCTTGTAAGCTATCTATAAAAAATCATGGACATTACAATCCTATCTAAGAAAGAGTGAATATGCAAATTGACCATCATGCCATTACAAATATACCGGCGCCCAAAGTCACAAGATGGCAGCACCCTGTCCCCTCAGCCCTGCCGGAGTCCCCCAGTCCTGGGCAGGTGGCAGGCGCACACTTGCCACCGGAGTCCCCCAGTCCTTTCACAGAAAATGGGTTGCCTCAAAAGTTGGTTAAGCTTCTTAGGACAAAAAGCATTCAAAATCTTTGAAAAGGGAATTCCAATATTTATAAAAGTTTGGACTAGACAATTCAAGGTTATTTTCACTACAACCTTCTATGATTTTGTGATATTAACATCCTGAATTCACATAGTACCAGCTGTATTGTATGTAAGCAGATATTATTTAAAGGAATGGCCATTATTATTAAAACAACTCATAAAACCACAGTTTGTATGTCAAGGGCATTCTATGTGATTTCCCTAATGGCTGGAGTTAATGCTCCTAAACCGGCAGTCGGATATCCCCCAAGGGGTCCCAGATTGGAGAGGGTGCAGGCCAGGCTGAGGGACACCGCCCCCACCCATTGCCCATGCACGAATTTTGTGCACCGGGCCTCTAGTGAATGATAAGTGTGATGGGTGTTTAAAAGAAACTACAGGATATTGTTCTGTTTCTCAAAAGAAACCATTATGTTTTTTCTTCTCTTGATAGTGCTACTGTAAACAACCTTCAAGCAAAAGTGGATGCACTAGAAAAATCCAACACTAAACTGACAGAGGAAGTAAGTGTTTTGGAAATTCTTTGATTGAATTATAGAACTCAGTAATGTGCATTAGTGGCAAGTAATTTCTCTGGAGCCATGGAAATAAAGGACTTGACTTTTCAGATAATATCTAATGTAGGACATAACTCTTTGTCGTGGCTAAGAGTGGCCAGCTGGCTTATATCAGGGGTCTCAGTTGTGCAGTTGGACTACTGGCCTAGAACCTAGGCTGATCAAATATCTTGCTTTCTTTTGTTTTGTCTGAACTAGACTAGAGTTAATGTTTAGCATGAGCATGATATTCACCATTTATTCATTCAACAAACATTTTCAGTGCTAGAGCTAGACAAAGATTCGTATGTGCCAGGCATTGATTTATGTGTGCCAGATTGGCAGCTCCCCCCCTTCACGGGCCCGATCTTCTCCATGGGTGGTGAGTAGATAACACAAAGAGCACTGGTCAGCAGACCAGTGACCCCTGCTTACATGATGTGCCACATGTCATGTGCTGCTGCATCAGTCAGTCACTTGACTTCCAAAGGCGCAGTTCCCTCGCTGGCAGATGAGGGTGTTTACACTTCCTCTTTCAGCCTCACAATTTCTCTAGAGATCAGATAAGAATACATATGTGAAAACTTTTAGGAAAGTCCCTAAAATAAAAAGAGAAAAATAAGTTCATGTTTCACTTCTGATTAATATATTTTTCCCTAACCTACCAAAGTCTAAGCTACATTTTTTTTTCCCCAGTGGCATTACATGTTTCTTTTAAAAACCTTAAATAAAATTTTCTAGGTGGCAAAGACTTTTATCTTCTCTGTTTCTAACTATTCTGCAGTGGGGTAAATATGATTTCAATAAAACCAAATTAAAATAGTAGCTAGGAAATGCTATTTAATTTTTTTTTTCAGGACAAACATTTTCATTGTTACAACTTTTTTTTTAATAAATCTTTATTGTTCAGATTATTACAGGTGTTCCTCTTTTTTTTTCCCTCATAGCTCCCCTGCACCTGATTCCCCACCCCACCCCACCCCAAGCCCTTACCCCCCGCCACTGTCTTCATCCATAGGTGTAAGATTTTTGTCCAATCTCTTCCCGCCCCCCTCCCACCCCCTTCCCCCTGAGAATTGTCAGTCCACTCCCTTTCTATGTCCCTGATTCTATTATATTCACCAGTCCATTCTGTTCTTTAGATTTTTTATTCACTTGATTTTTAGATTCACTTGTTGGTAGGTATGTATTTGATGTCATTTTGTTGTTCATAATTTTTATCTTTACCTTTTTCTTCTTCTTCTTCTTCTTCTTAGAGAATACCCTTCAGCATTTCATGTAATCCTGGTTTGGTGGTGATGAACTCCTTTAGCTTTTTCTTGTCTGTGAAGCTCTTTATCTGACCTTCAACTCTGAATGATAGCTTTGCTGGGTAGAGTAATCTTGGTTGTAGGTTCTTGCTGTTCATCACTTTGAATATTTCTTGCCACTCCCTTCTGGCCTGCATAGTTTCTGTTGAGAAACCAGCTGACAGTCGTATGGGTACTCCCTTGTAGTTAACTAACCGTTTTTCTCTTGCTGCTTTCAAGATTCTCTCTTTGTCTTTTGCCCTTGGCATTTTAATTATGATGTGTCTTGGTGTGGTCCTCTTTGGATTCCTCTTGTATGGGGTTCTGTGCACTTCCTGGACTTGTAAGTCTATTTCTTTCACCAGGTAGGGAAAGTTTTCTGTCATTATTTCTTCTAATAGGTTTTCAATATTTTGCTCTCTCTCTTCTTCTGGCACCCCAAAAATTCAGATGTTGGTACGCTTAAAGTTGTCCCAGAGGCTCCTTACACTATCTTCATATTTTTGGATTCCTTTTTCTTTTTGTTTTTCTGGTTGGGTGTTTTTTGTTTCCTCATATTTCAGATCTTTGGTTTGATTCTTGGGGTCCTTTTTTTTAAAAAAATATATTTTATTGATTTTTTACAGAGAGGAAGGAAGAAGGACAGATAGTCAGAAACATCGATGAGAGAGAAACATCGATCAGCTGCCTCTTGCACACCTCCTACTGGGGATGTGCCCACAACCAAGTTACATGCTCTTGACCAGAATCGAACCCGGGACCTTTCAGTCCGCAGGCTGACGCTCTATCCACTGAGCCAAACTGGTTTTGGCACTTGGGGTCCTTTGATCTACAGTTGAATTTCTGTATATTCTTTATTTCAGACAGTGTATGATTAATTTCTGACTGGTCCTTTTCCATTTTTTTGGCATTCTCATTAAGATCCTTAAAGGTCTCACTAAGTTCCTCAGCGGTTTTTAGAAGATTCTTGAGTAACCTTATAAATGTGGTTCTGAACTCTATGTCATCCAGTAGTTTGCTTTCCTCCATTTCTTTCATTCGTGACATGTTTCTTTGTCTCCGCATTTTGTTGCTTCCCTGTGTTGATGGAGTGACTTTGTGTGGTAGGTGACCTATAGGGGCCAGTAGCTCAGCCTCCCCAATCACCTGAGGAGGACGCTCTTGGTACACCCACTTGTGGGCTGAGTGCAAAGTCTTGGTATAGTTAAGCCTGGATTGTTGTTGGTACACTGGGAGGAATTGACCTCCAGGCCAATTGGCTGTGGGGACCCGCTGTGTCTATAATGGAAGAACAGCTGCGCTGGAGACACGCTTATGGTGCAGGACTTGTTTCAGTGGGGCTTTGGTGCTCACTGAGTCTGCCTCTTGAATGTGTCACTTATGGATGTGAGGAGTTGAAATCTGGTGTCTCACACTGACCACTAGGTACACTGGCTTCTGGATCTCCAGTGGGGTGCAGGTCAGCTACTGTCTGAGGCCACCCAGCAGGAGCTACAGCGAGAACTACAGTTTTCTCCTCTTTGCTTGGGGTTTGGAGGTTTTGGAGCTGTCTGACCCGGGCCACAAGTTTGCTAGGTTAAGCTGCGATAGGGCAGACCATTCATATGCTAAAGCCGCTGCTTGGAGCTTGGGTGGGTTTGTAGATTGTGCAGGGCGGGGTCTCAGGGCGTCACTAGGCTAGGGCGTGGCAAACAGCGATGGCTGCCAGTTAGCTGGCTCTGTGTCCCTGCATCTCGCGCCCCAGTGCAGTAAACAATTATTCCTGCACGCAACCCTGCAAGCAAGCCACTCTCACTTTCCGACCCGATGGCAGACAGTCCAGCTTCTCCCCATAGGAGTTTGGGTCCCCCGCGTCTCCCCAGAAACTGGAGTTCGGAGTAATCGGGAGCTTATCTCCCTTCGGGTTGAAAAAAGCAGCGCTACCAGTCGCCCCCCACCAGCCCGATTTGCGCGCCTCCGTACCTCAGCTTTTCAGTGCTTGTGCAGGTCTCACTGCTCTTTTCTCTTTCCTTCTAGTTGTAGAACTTCCACTCAGCCAGCTTTCCCGTGGTTCTGGGTGATAGACGTTTTGTCTTTTAGTTGTAGTTTTGAAATTGTTGTGCGAGGCAGCAGTTTAGGTGTTTACCTACGCCGCCATCTTGGATCCTCCCTCATTGTTGCAACTTTAAAACACCTTTCTTTTTCAGGATGCAGTGTGCACATGATGTTTTGCTGAGTTGTACACAGGAAACCTGTATGGTTTCTTGAACCAATGTTAACCCAATAATTTTAATTTTTTAAAAAATAACACCTTCCTTATTACTCAGCTCTGTGGGCTTCATTTTTTAGTATAGATTTGTAAATTATATTAAAACTCTAATATATGGATATGACCTTTAGAATTTGATCCCACAAGGCTTTCAAAATATTCTGCACAGAAATTCTGTACTGTGATTCTACTGCTATTATGTTGAGGCACTGTGGCCTAACAACTAAACATGTGCTCTAGAGCTAGACTACTTGGGTTCATGTCCAAACTCTGGCTTTCTAATCCTGGGCCAATTACTTAAGCCTCTATTCCTTGGTTTACTTATCTGTAAAATGGGAATGATAAGAACAATAAGATTTTTGTGCAAATTAAATGATTTAATACATAAGGGCCTAGACCAGTGGTCGGTAAACTGTGGCTTGCGAGCCACATGTGGCTCTTGGGCCCCTTGAGTGTGGCTCTTCCACAAAATACCACAGCCTGGGCAAGTCTATTTTGAAGAAGTGGCGTTAGAAGAAGTTTAAGTTTAAAAAATCTGGCTCTCAAAAGAAATTTCAATCATTGTACTGTTGATATTTGGCTCTGTTGACTAATGAATTTGCCGACCACTGGCCTAGGCCAGTGCCTGACACATCACAGGCACTTAGTATAAACATACTTGTTAATTTTATTTCCTCAGTCACAGATTGTCCTCCTGATCTAGATTTATTTTACTAAATATAGTAATTTATTTATTCATTGACTTATTTATTTTACCAATAAGATTTATTTTCTTGACACTTTGAACATTTAGAGAGAGGTAAGCATTGTGTATAGGCTTAAAAAAGAGCAAAGAAGGCTAATGAGGCCTGCCTTTTCTCATGTCCATCTATTTTGGATTTAAGAGGACAAGTGTTAAAAGTAAAAAAGCAGACTTTTCGCCTCCTGAGTTCTGAGCCAACATAACAAAATGAGAAGAATTAAGCTGATGAAGGTATATAAATATGCACTCTGATTTAGAAAGCCCATTTGAATCTGCAGTCATCATCTCCTAACATTTTCTCTGATGTTGAGACCTTGGCAGAAGCTCTCTGAGGATGCACTTGCCTCTAGACCAGAGTTACTTCTTCATGCTCCATCAGGTCATGGAGCAGACGGAGAAATGGGCTTCCAGACTTGCCTCTAGAAAGCATGCCTGAGCCTAGCTCCCCTGTCCTTACGCATTAGAGCAGGAACCAAACAGAACCTGCCCCACTGCTTGTGCAGAGATAATAAAAAGCGGTCCAGGCCTGGCCAAAAGGAGTCTGCCCATTTCCGTTCCCAGCCTCATGTAGGCCCCTTCACTTTCTTTGTGGAAAATTCAGGTCAGTGGATACAGAGAAGGAAAAAGTGTTCCCACTGGACTTTTCCCTCCTGCAGAATGGGGATAACAGTGTTTCCCCTTAGCCGCATTCTGCTAATCGCATTACCTTATCTTTTTATGTGCTGAAATGAAAACTTTCTTAAGTGCTTAATGGCATCTTCAAGAACTTAGGAGCTTATTTCTTTACTCTTGTAAAAAGAAAAATGGAGGATTCATAAGATGGGTCCCAAGGCATAAGGTGACCTCTTAAATGCTTTAGAAATGGGTGTTGTAACTAAATATAAGTTATCCAGGAGGACACCCGTAAGGTAAATTATATGAATTTAACATTTTGGTACTGAAATAAAGTTTACACAAAAAGCAGCAAAAGGAGATATTTTAAATTTGAATCAAAGCTACTTTCAAATATTTCTCCTAAGTTCCTTATAAGGACATTTTAATGGGGTTATAGATAGCTTTCTTTCCCTCTAAAAATAGCTAATCCTGAAAAATCATGGCCTACCAGATCATGAATTCTCCTATCCTGGTTAATAAAAGATAAATGATTATTTTTTTCTAATTTTATCAACAGCTTGCAGTTGCAAACAACAGGATTATTACCTTGCAAGAAGAAATGGAACGAGTTAAAGAGGAAAGCTCCTCCATACTGGAGTCCAGTCGGAAGGTTAATCTTTTGCTGGATTTATAAGATATTCCTGGAGAGAGTGTCATTGCATTGGTGGGGAGCCTCTAGAGGAGTGTTTGGAAGCGACTGTGTTCAATGTGGCTTCATGCAAAACTGGGGAACAGCGAAGGCTAGGGGAGGGTGGTGCTCCTCTTACAAATGCTCCGTGGCTTCACCACCATCTACATCTGAAACAGTCTAATTCAGTTTCTTGTTTTATGTACTAAAGATGTGTGCTGTGTTTAAGTGTTAGATTTGCTATATTAAATGTACCATTATTTTAGACCATTTTACTGTTTTTTAAGAAGTGTTTATCTGATACTACTGGGAAAGAGTTTCTTTATAAATGAACCTTCTAAATAACTTAATTTCTTAAAGCACCAAAGTTTTTATATATGTCTAAACAGATACTTTGCAAGCCTCTTATATATTGTACAATTATAAGTAGAGGGTGTAATGTAACAGGTTTAGCTCTTTGATGACTGAAGATCAGAACTATCTACATTGGCAATTCTGCACTAAATTATAGTGGTGCTACTTTAGGAAGCTGTTGAGGTTGATAGAGCTTCTAACACCTGTACCTAAATATTCCCAGATGACTGTGGGTGTAATTTTCTGTCTTTTATGATTTTGTTGGCATTTCTTCATACTGCTGGTAGTATTGCTACCTCTAGAAAGGTCTTCCTGTTCCCTTGTATCCTCCTGCTTCTAACCTACTGTGACTTAGGAACCCAGACATCCCATTATTTAAATGGTCCCTAAAGAGTAACTAGGCTAAGTGAGGACCAAAGTTGTTTTCTAAGAGTAACTTTTGACTTTAATGTGTGGGCTTTGTGAAAACAACTGTGACCACTCAGAAGAATTTTCTGATGACTTCCTTATTTTTAGCTGTGGTCTCTCTGGATGGTTAGAGATACCAGATGTAAGATCTCTGGAGAAGGAATATATTCCCATTTGAACATTTGGCCCAATTCATAGTTTACAGTGAATACGGTTTTGTTTTTAGAGGCTGATTTTTAAGACTTCTACTACTTGGTTTGGTAAACTATCCAAAGATTTTAAACAAAATAGCAAGAAATCCTCAATTCAGCTTAAGAATTTATAAGTTACTAACCCTCTTCAATTTCTTTGTTGTCTTCATTCATTGTTGTATCTGCTTAGGTATGATCATTTTCCCTTAATAAATAGGAGTGCTGGTGTTAGCTAACTGTATAGATTCTTCATCCTTAAGAACATACTGTTTTATTTATCATTTCAAGGCTCCTAAGCAAGACAGAACTTCAGAAGGGCAAGCACTAAGTGAAGCAAGAAAGCATTTAAAGGAGGAGACACAATTGCGACTGGTAAACTTCATTTACATTCTGATAGTTCAGAAGATGGCAGAATGTAACAGCCTGCTTAGGGGTTTAAAGCAGGTTAAAACCCAGGCCAGGAATAGCAATAGTATTCTGACACATTTTTATGCATCCTATAAACTGTTTCTCACTCTTGTTAACTCATATTCCCTATAATGCTATCTCAGTTCATTTTCTGAGTATTCTCAACTGCAAATAAGATTTTGCAGTCTTTGTTTACTTGCTTTTATAGTTTGTATTGCAAAAACATTAGGTATATAGTAACTACTTTATAAACTCTGCACTTCCACCTCCCCACCTCAGTCGTCGCTCCTGTGAAGATTCTGATGTGTCTCCTTGGAGGAGGCAGCTTTTCTCCTCATCACTAAGAGCCATTAATGTAGAATTGTATTCTTTTCTTTTTAGCTGTTACTTCTGAATTTATTCTTGTTCTTATACATAAATAGAAAGATGCGTCATCAGTGTTAGTCTTAAAAATATTTTTTAAATGAAAAAATTACGTATGAGAATGTATAATAAGGAGTAATATTCTTGAACTGCATTTTATCCAAGTATTAGTATATTAATACACCCCTGGTATTAGTATATTAATTCTTCCTGCAATTTAGATAGTATGACAAACAAAAGAATCCACCACCACCACCCCAGTAGTATCTCTAGCAATAGGGAAAAGGCTGAAAATAAGGAGTGAGCTTTATATACTAATAGTGTATAAAACAGAATTTCAGGTTTTCTGAGAAAATAATACTGTTTTGACATCCTTGAAATAACTATCATTTTCCTTCTATGTGTTTGTGAATTAGATCTCAAAATACTTTCCATACGGAAGCTCCTACAAATAATATATGGGCAACGTTACTACAAGAAGCAGTCTGATCCAATTTCTGTCATGCTAACCATATTAGAGGAGTGCCTCAGTTAAGCAGCATGTGATAAAAATTTTACACAAAATTTTCCACATCCTTATGTCACAATAAGATAAATGTTAAAAAAGGAAAGAAACCAAGCAAGTAGGCACGGCCCTAGCTGTGCCTTGGGATAGCCTGAATGCAGAAGAACCTCAGGTGTTTATAGCTTTGATCATCCAAATAATGTTACAGTAACAAGGGCTGGAACAAAAAGAGGGTCATGTTAAGTGAATATAAAAATTAAGTTAGCCATATTGACGATTCGCAGTAATTCAATGTTACCCTGGGAACCCACAGTATCTTTTTTATTTCTTGGGCTCTTAAATATGTCAACAACATCCAAATTGAAGAGAATTGCAACTGCTTCATTTTGTGCTGGCTACTATAACAGTATATACATATATATGTTTATATATATATTTATATAATAAGACATGACATCAGTTGTCTATCTAAATAATGATAAAGTACTCAGGTATGTATGTATTTTAGACGTATTAAATAGCACTACCTTTGGCCTAGTGAGCTCTTTAGATTTGTAAATTATTGAGTAAATGTTATTGTAATTATCCTAATTATTCCTGTCATTAGTGTCTCTGCATTGAATGAGAGCTTATAGCTGTTTTGTCAGAATATTCAGACCTGAGAGTTTGGTGTACCTTTTCCTGTGGAGTTTTTTGGTTTGTGCATAGATATGAGAGAGAGTAAGCACTTTCTTTACCTTTGGGGCAGGATGTTGAGAAAGAACTGGAGATCCAGATCAGCATGAGGCAGGAGATGGAGTTGGCCATGAAGATGCTGGAGAAGGACGTCTGCGAGAAGCAGGATGCCCTGGTGTGTCTGCGGCAGCAGCTGGATGACCTCAGGGCTCTCAAACATGAACTTGCCTTTAAGCTGCAGGTGAGGGAAATAGGAACCAACTCACCGCTCTCTAAAATCCCAGGGCTTCCCTCTGCCCCTCTTGTTTAGAATCACACTTTAAATACCAGAAAAAAGAGTCGCATCTCATTTTGAGGCTAGCTGCCCATAAACCACTTTAGGAATCTGACCATCGCTGTGGCCACTTTTCAGATTGTGAGATAATTTCTATTCTGCAGTCTAACGTATCAACTGAGTTATATATTCTATTAGCTTTTATACTGGAATAGGCTAACTTGATGAACCTTCTGGCGTTGATTTTTGTGACAAAGATGCATATAACACTATTAATTTTAAACGTTGCTTTTTGTTTCTTCTACACTTGGGAATTAACTGGTTCCCAAATATATGAGTATTTCTATTTCTCTATTTCCCACATACCATTAGATTCAAAAGGCATGTGAGATTTATTTCAGGATTTTATGTTGTATATACATCACTCATAATTCTTTTCCATAACAGAGTTCAGACTTAGGAGTAAAACAAAAAAGTGAACTAAACAGTCGCTTGGAAGAGAAGACCAATCAGATGGCTGCTACCATTAAACAACTTGAACAAAGGTAAAGTTTCTTTAGAAACACTTTGGGCCTAGTGCTGGAAGTGCAGAGAATGTACTATGCATTTGGCAAACAGAAAATATGTTAAATTCTCCCAGCTTAACATCAGCATGCTGGCAGAGAGAAAGCTGATAAAATTTTGTGTTTTCTAAGATGTTGCTGAAAACGTTTATAAGAAACATTAGTCTTTCATGACTGTTTTGAACAGCAGAACTCTAACCCTCTCACTTAATCCCATTTCAGTGCCATGTGTTAGGGGAGGGATACTTAACAAGGATGAAAGGGCTTTCAAATATGTTTGTGATTCTATTTTATTGTTCACCACTAAAGTCATTAACTACTTTGGTGCCAGGTGATATAGGGGTACTGAGGGCCCTTCTAATAAATTTAACCCCTTTCTCTCCTCCCTCCTGAACAGTCCTATAGTTTCCATTGTCACCTCATGCCCTTAAATCTGTCTCCAGCTCTGCCCTTCAGTCTTGCATTCTCATTCTCTGACCAGCTATTTCCCACCAGTCCCCACCATTCATAAAGTACATCCTCTCCCTATGCTACTCTTTTGTTTTGCTTTTGGTTTGAAAACACCATTTTCTTCCCGCTACCAAGAGAACGTCAAGCTCAAATGAGCCATGACAGCCACGTTCATTCATTGTTGCCAGCCTGTGTTGTCACCTTTACCCCCACTGATCACCCTTGCACTTGAGCAAAACTAAACTACTGATTGGTCCCTGGACATGCTTCCCATTTTTCTCATCCATATCTTTTTTTTTCTTTTTTTTTTTAATTTAATAAATCTTTATTGTTCAGATTATTACAATTGTTTCTCCTTTTTCCCCCCATAGCTCCCCTCCACCCGGTTCCCACCCCACCCTTTGCCCTTACCTCCCCCCACACTGTCCTCATCCATAGGTGTACGATTTTTGTCCAGTCTCTTCCTGCACTCCCCATACTCCTTTCCCCCTGAGAATTATCAGTCCACTCCCTTTCTATGCCCCTGATTCTATTATATTCACCAGTTTATTCTGTTCCTCAGATTTTTAATTCACTTGATTTTTAGATTCACTTGTTGATAGATATGTATTTGTTGTTCATAATTTTTCTCTTTACTTTTTTCTTCTTTCTCTTCTTAAAGAATACCTTTCAGCATTTCATAAAATACTGGTTTGGTGGTGATGAACTCCTTTAGCTTTTCCTTATCTGTGAAGCTCTTTATCTGACCTTCCATTCTGAATAATAGCTTTGCTGGGTAGAGTAGTCTTGGTTGTAGGTTCTTGCTATTCATCTCTTTGAATATTTCTTGCCACTCCCGTCTGGCCTACATAGTTTCTGTTGAGAAATCAGCTGACAATCATATGGGTGCTCCCTTGTAGGTAACTAACTGTTTTTCTCTTGCTGCTTTTAATATTCTCTCTTTGTCTTTTGCTCTTGGCATCTTAATTATGATGTGTCTTGGTGTGGTCCTCTTTGGATTCCTTTTGTTTGGGGTTCTGTGCGCTTCCTGGACTTGTAAGTATATTTCTTTCACCAGGTGGGGGAAGTTTTCTGTCATTATTTCTTCTAATAGGTTTTCAGTATCTTGCTCTCTCTCTTCTTCTGGCACCCCCATAATTCTGATGTTGGTACGCTTGAAGTTGTCCCAGAGGCTTCTTACACTATCTTCAACTTTTTGAATTTTTTTCTTTTTTTTGCTTTTCTGGTTGAGTGTTTTTTGCTTCTTTGTATTTCAAATCTTTGACTTGATTCTTGCGTTCCTCTAGTCTGCTGTTGGGTCTCTGTATAATATTTTTTATTTCAGTCAGTGTATGTTTAATTTCTAGTTGGTCCTTTTTCATATCTTCGAGGGTCTCATTATATTTATCAGCCTTTTCTAGGATATTCTTAAAAAGCCTTATAACCGTGGTGTTAAATTCTATATCCAGTCGTTTGTTTTCCTCCATTTCTTTTGTTTGTGATCTGTTTCTTCATCTCCCCATTTTTCACTGCTTCCCTGAGTTGGTAGGGTAGCTTTGTGTGCTAGGTTTCCTATATGGCCCAGTGGGTTGGCCTACCCAGTTAACCTGAGGTGGACACTCTTGGTGTACCCCTTTGTGGACTGTGTGTATAGCCTTGTTGTAGTTAAGTCTTGATTGTTGTTGGTATCACTGGGAGGAATTGACCTGCAGGCCAGTTGGCTGTGAGGATCAGCTGTGTCTACACTGGGAGATTTTCGGTGCTGGAGACAGCCTTATAGGATTAGCCTTGCCATATTGCAAAAGCCTCTGTGCTCAGCTTGGAAGGGGTGGAGTCTCAGGGCAGAGCAGACAGTCTTGGCTTCCTGTCAGCCCTGCCCTTGCGCGAGCGCGCGAGTCTCCAGACCTCTGCCTTCCGCGGTTCCTGAGTTTCCACCTTACAGTCAAGATTTCCCCCGTAAGAGCGTGGGTCCCCAGGGGCTCGCCCAGAACTGCGGTTCAGTGCAGTCGGAACTGGGGTTCAGTGCAGTCAGAAGCTTCTGACTCCCTTCCTCTAGGGAAAGCCTGTGGCAACCTCCTAGGTCAGTCTTTGTGGGCACTCCAGACCCCTGCCACCGCAGCTCCCCTGAGTCTGCAAGTCTCCGTGTGCCTTTCTCTCTACCTGACAGTCCAAACTCCCCCTGTATGAGCCTGGGTCCACAGGGTTTCGCCTGGAACTGAGGTTCAGTGCAGTCGGAACTGGGTTTCAGTGCAGTCAGGGGCTTCCTTCCCCCTTCCACCAGAGAAAGCCAGCCAGGCACTCCGCCGCCCTTCCTCTCTGCGCGCGTCTCCGTACCTCAGCTCTTTGCCACTCCTTCTCCATGAGCTTTCCTCTTTCCTTCTAGTTGTAGAATTTCCACTCAGCCAGCTTTCCTGTGGTTCTGGATGATGTCCGTTCTGTCTTTTAGTTGTAGTTTTGAAATTGTTGTGCGGGACAGCAGTTTAGGTGCTTACCTATGCCGCCATCTTGGTTTCTCTGTCCCTCATCCATATCTTGTCTAATAGTTCCACCAATTAGAAATGCCCTTCCTCTCCCCACTTCCTTGTTCTTCAGATACATTTTTTTACATTCAGGTTCAAATGAGACTTTCTTAAAGCTTCCTCTAATACTTCTTCCCAGATAAAAATAATCTGCCAAATCTGCCCTTGGAACTCTCATGGCCTTATATCCATATCTCCCCATACTGCTTGTAACACTTCTCATTCCTGCCTTACCTCATACCCTTGATATATGTATCATATCTTCTAGTGAGAGTGTGAACTCCTTAAGGTTAGTTAACTAGTTGTTTAAGTCCCTCATTGGATCTGTTACAGTGCCTTGCATTTACAAGGCATTCATTTAGTAGATGCATGAATGAATGGATGAATGGATGATGTCATTTATTCAGCTGATTCTTGACCAGTAGAGTCCTGAATGGCACTGAATATTAATATTAACTAAAATTTTATTTGAAAATTAATAAAAAAGCTTGAAACCTCTGGTTTGGCTGATTTTAAATAAAAAGATATTCGTCTATCCAGGAAGTTATCTAAGTGCTTGCTCATAAGCAATTATGTGTTTATGATTCAACAAATCAATTTTAGTGTTCATAAATTATGTGTTTGAAATGTATAAAATTAGTTTTCAGTGGTTTTTAGACTTGGCATTTAAAGCAGACAAAATTAAAATAATGACATCTCTTCAAGTATTATGCTGACTTATTCTCTTGCTATTTTTCTCTTTCCTGTTTATTCATTTTCTCATTCCCCTTTCACTCCATTTTTATTTTTATTTTATTAATTTAGTGAAAAGGATTTGGTGAAACAGGCAAAGGCCTTAAATAGTGCAGCAAATAAATTGATCCCCAAACCTCATTAGGCATTTTGCAGCTTGTCACCTTGCAAGTCTGATATCAGAACAGAATTGTAAAAGGAAGAAGTCTGAAAGCTATTACATTTAGGCTCTGATTCATATAAAACATCACAAAAAATTGAATTTATTGGACTTTTAAAAAGAAACAATTTGATATATAGGCTGTGTTTTTTCTTCTTTATTTTCTCCCAAAAGTTAGAAAATTTAGTGTAAGTTCTCAATTAAATGCCAAATAAACTTTGAGAAAATACTTCTGAGTTGACCAATAAATAAATATTCCATTTAAAAAAGAAGCCTAGGGAATTGAAGCTTTGTATACATATTATTGATGTTTTACAACCCAGCCCTGACAATATCAGGTTCTAGAGGCGTTGTCTGTATCAACAAGCTTGGTCCACCACTGCAATGTAATGAACTACAGGTGACTACCTATGGGCTTGGACTCTTCTAAAGTAGTTCTGGGTCTCTTAGGCCCTGACCCCTTTTCACTTTTGTTATGTAGATTTAATCCCCAAGCCAGGATAAGTCTTAGTATTTCACTGCAATTCTATTCTCTGTAACCAAGATTGCTTGCAACTTTTTTGCCTTAGTGACTTCGGGGGTGGGAAAACAGCATCCTTACATTTCTATAAAGTACATAGAGATAAAATTAGCGATTAGTAACTTATGATAACATAATAATGTGGAAGCTTGGGAAAACCCTCCTAATATTTGTCATCTTCTACCTCTGCCATTTTCTTGCAATTCCACTTCCTCTTTAGGTAGTTCAGAGAGAACAATTTTAATAAAAACACTCCTCTCCTATGAAAAAATACACTACACATATTTTAAATCCTGCTTTTCCTTTTGGAGTAAAGACAACCAGGTATTGACACGAGTGATGGTTTCCTGCCTGTCATTCCATGCTAGAAACATTTTCCTAAGAGTTTCTGTTATTTTTTGTTTAGAAGGGGATTTGCCAAAGTTTCTAGGAAACTAACAATCTAATTATTAGGAAATCATTCCAGAGTAGGAAATAGATAAATAATAAAAACAATCTTTAATATTTAGTCTAAAAATAAAGATTCCCAATAGGTGTCCACAAACAATCATAAGCAGGGCTTATTTCTCTAAGTGACCACAGATTTAACCCTTTCTAGATTCCACATTGTAAATAATCCAATAAATAATGTGATTTTTTTTTAAATGGCTTTTGAATTTTGGGGGACAGGCCTTTATCCCTTCAAAAAGTCATGGCAAATGTTTTTTTCTCTTTTTTCATTCTGTTGTTATTTGCAGCATTTCAGCTGCTTAGGTTGGGACAAAAATAATCCCTTTGCTTCCTGCTCCTGAAATTCAGACCTTCCTGGAAAAGAAACAGAATTAAAAGAGTAAGCTAGATTTCATGTATGCTTTTACACGTCCTTGTAGACTTGAACCAAAGTCAAATCAAAGAGCACATGAGCAACCTCATGGAACATCCTGTGCTCTTCAACTCCTTTTATTTCTTATAATTTTACACCTATTTTTATCTTCATCAAACTTTTGTGGTAAATTGCCTTTTCTATGAGCATTTAGGAGTGCCCAAACACCAAAATAAAACATTTTTAGAGACTACACATAGCATGCTTCCAAATTCTATTTTATAGAGCCCTGGATATTTCACCTCTTAGAACATGCTTCTTTATATTATAGGTGCAGAGTTACAGAATATATGGAAGAACACATTCATCAGAATCTCCCAGAGAATCTGGTCAGGAATTCTGTGCAGGCCCAGGGCTGAATTGCTTATCCAATTACACACCACTTGGCAGGAATAGAAAAGGAAAGAGATGGCCAAATTCTAACAAAGGCTTCTCCTTATATAATAACCCAAAGCCTGGGGAAGGCTCGATATATAATGTCCAATGATTTAATACAATTTGTGGATTAGGGGAAGGACCAGGAAAATGTTCCAGTTCCATATATAAGAAGGTAGTTTCCCATTTGCAAGTTCTAGTTATGTGTATAAAACAGAAATATAAAGTACCAAACCAATTAGGAAATTAAAATAAAAAGTGGATTTAACTTTAATTACTGTGTGCTTGAGGTTGGCTTTGGATATGAATTTTCTAAAAAGTGGTGTTTTGTTGTTCATCATCTAATGGCTGTAAACTGTAGTACTAGAATAAAAAAAATGGAAAATCACTTTTCTTCTGCCTGGTTCACCTTCATCTTGCTTTTCTTTAAAATTTGTTTCTTCTCCATCTTTTCCCCCCACAATTTCTTCCCCTGTATCCTGCAGAATTTTTTGTCTTCTCTCTGTCTCTCCATGCCTTCTTCCTTGGGTTGTTTTATGTTGTGCTGTGAACTTGGTCTTCCTCCCCACCGTGGCTTTTGTTTTTTATCACAAGTTCATGTGGCTCACATCCAGATTGCGCCAGGCCGAGCGAGGCCGCCAGTCTGCTGAACTGGACAACAGGCTCTTCAAGCAGGACTTCGGAGACAAGATCAACAGCCTGCAGCTGGAAGTGGAGGAGCTCACCAGGCAGCGGTGAAGAGAGGGCGCTGCAACCGACAGGGTGGTTGTGGGTAATTCTAAGGCTGGGCAGCGAGAGAAGGGGGTCTCGTGACCCAGCCATCTCCGTTCTGTCTCTGCAGTGCCCTTTCTCTGACATTAGAACTCAGAAAACTTAACATACCTCAGCATTCCCACAATCTTGTCGATATCCTTTGTGTTCAAAGAATTAGGAAGTTACAACCCAAGGTCCCAGATATACAGGAAAGAGTAAGAGAATTAATAGCCAACATAACACTAATAATAACAGCATTTTCTGAATTCTTTCTGTGTGCCAAATACTTCACTGAGCACTTCACATGCATTCTCTCTTAACATCTCCCCATCAAACCTATTAGTAGGTGATCTTATTACCCCCACTTTCAGATGAAATTAAAGCTTAGAGGCGTTAAATTTGTCCAGATTCACACAATTAAGCTAATAAGTGCAACATTCTAATTAAAAAGCCTGTCTCACTGACTCCAAGCCCTCAACTCACTTTTTCCATATTATCTCTCAGAGGCTCGTTTCTGTGCTAAAATCACTGACTTCAAATAGAACTTGAGTATGGATAGAAATGCACATAGCTGCTAAGGACACGTGGTTGAAGGTGTAGCTGGGATGGACTCCGATAACTGTAGGAAGAAACAGTTCATATGAAATGGGACTTCAATGTCAGTGCTTTCATACTGAATCTGATGAAAATTTATAAATACTGTCTTTCAGTTATAGTAAATCCTACTAATTTACTATACATTCAGTTGACCACAACTCTTCGTTAAGAGTTCACATTAAATATTGACATTCAGAGTGGGGAACCTCAGGCACTGGGAGATCCTAAACCTAGTTGTCCATATATAGGGTAACTTTTTATTAATCGAGTATTAAAATTTTATTAAGCTTTAAGAAAAGGGTTTGGGATTATTTTTAGAATGAGTTCAGAACTCCAAATGTTCATCCTTTTCCTCTCCCACCTATCCCAGGAACCAGTTTGAGTTAGAACTAAAACAGGAAAGAGAAAGAAGGTTAAAGAACAGCAGGAGCATCCCAGGAAAGAGTTCCCAGAAGCCAGAACCCAAAATGGTAATAATTGTTTCTCCCTTTCTCATTTATTTAATACTTAGAGACGACCTTGATGGGCAGAACAGTTCCCTCTCATGGAACACGTGCTAATTGCTGTGGCCTTGAGCATGTAGCTAGCAGGCTAGAGCTGAGTGAACACATGAGAGCTTGATTCTGGATCTGTCTCTGAGGTGCTCTCACTTGATTTCATTTGGTAAAGGGAATGAGTAACCATGCTTTCCTGTGGCCCTGGTCAACCTTTTTAATCTGTCAAGGAAGATTCTTTTGTTATCTTAACAAAAATAAGTGTTTCTTGGACTTCTGCTAGCTAATATTTTTAATAGAATTCCTTTAACAGAATTGTCTTAAATATGGATTTACTTCTGTAGACATTTTCAAAATCATGAGGATTTTAGTTTTAGCATACTCAGGGTACTCACTTTTTTAGGGAAAATTAGAAAAAGATGGAACTAGGTTTGGGGAAGGGACAGTAATGTAAAGTGGTTTAAAGAGCAGAAGTAGAAGTTTCTACAGAACAGTCTCAGGAGAGAGACCTCCAGCTCCTGTAGTTGGGTAAGATCGTCTCTGGGACCTGGAAAACAAGATCCAGCCTCTTCAAAAAATAAAATATGAAAAACATGAAATACTTTTTCTGTTGAAGACAGAGGGAACAAATTACTTTCTTTGTACATTTATATATAACAAAACAGGACAAATTTATAAGCTTATTTAAAATTTCTAGAGAGTGTGCTGCTAATTTGCTGGAGAGTAGAAAAGAATGATAAATGGAAATTTATTACATAGTACTCATTACAACTAATTTACACTGTGCAAAGTACCACTTTGTAGCCTGCTGTCTTTATTATTTTAGTTTAGCAAACATCAAATGTACTTATAAGGGCTTACAGAGATTTACCAAAATCTTGGACTATCTTATGTGGTTTTGCAGGGATGCCTTGGGTTTATCAATCATGAATTGGCCCTGCAGTAGGGTTTCCCACAGGGTAAACTGCATTGACCTCCCTTCCTTGATACTTGAGTGGTCTCAGAACTTGCATTGTACTTTTGGAGACTGATGGGCCTCAGTTCAAGGCAGGCAGCAAAGAGTGTGTGCCACAGGAAGAATTTGTCTCTAAAACTGCAGGTAGTAATTGGTCCTTTAAAGAAGAAAACTCCTTGACCTGTGCAGGCTGTAGAAATCATCATGGCATTGGGCCAGAGAGCCATGCAGTCTGCTGGGTACAGCCATGCGTGGTGTGACCAGTTTTCCAGAGCTCAGCCACCAGGGGGAATATATGTTGAAAGTTTAATTCCTTCCCTTTAAAAAGCTTCTTAGCTTTATACCCAAGATAAGAAAAAATGACTGCAATATCATCGTTTAGCATTCTGAATCATTAATAAATTAAGCTATTTTCTTTTGGCAGGATGGGAAGCACAAAATTCAAGAGGAAAATGTTAAACTAAAACAGCCCCTGGAAGAAAGCCACAGGTGTTTGTTAATAAAGTATTAACTAAGATATAAAGTGATTTTGGGGTGGTGGGAAAGAGGGAGCTTTGGATATACATTGGCAATGATAAGTCCGGAGACTGACTTCTAATATGAATATTCTAGAAAGACATTTTGAAGGGGAAGTGAGTAAATAATAAACCAAATAAATATTGTAACACAGTAAACCAAACCCATTTAGTCCATTTCAGAAACAAGAAAGGTGATCAAGCTGTCCTCTGACTCTTCCCTAAAGTTAATTCCCAAATTCTGATTATCACTTAGAAGATTATCTCTAATCTCTGCTGGATTGGTATCCCAAGAAAATGAAGCATACGTCATGGCATTTCTTGGGTTCTTACATGTACTTGAGTATGACTCACTTCTACCTGTGTGCTAAGAGAAAGGCAGTTATGTTTTCAAAGAAATCCGGTAATTGCCCTTACGTCTGTTCTCTTAAGGGTCTCAAACAGTTTAACTTTATTCCTTTTTCTTAATTCTTCATCTGATTTGCTCACTACAATAACGAGCATAATGTCATTTAAAGGACATTGACTTTTAACAATAATTCTAGCAGGTAGAAATACAACAAAATATTACATAATCCCACTGCATTAAAAAATGAAGGAGGTCCAATTATTTGACATCCTGGGAAAGGCATGGAGACGGTTGCCAAGGGTTAGGGCAGCTGTGGGCAAACTACGGCCCACGGGCCAGATCCGGCCCGTTCGGCTGTTATATCCGGCCCGCGAAGCCGAAAGAGCGGAGGGTTCTCTTGCTCTCCCCTCCGCTCCTTTACTTTGAATTTATATTAGTTCACACAAACACTCCATCCATGCTTTTGTTCCAGCCCTCCGGTCCAGTTTAAGAACCCATTGTGGCTCTCGAGTCAAAAAGTTTGCCCACCCCTAGGCTAGGGGGTGTAGATGGATGGATGAATAGGCGGAGCACAGAAGATTTTTTAGAACTGTGAAAATACTTAGTATGATACTATGGTGATTATACCTATCATTATACATTTGTCCAGACCCATAGGATGTAGAAAACCAAGAGTGAACCCTAAGGTCAGCTAAGGACTTTGAGTAATTATGATGTGTCAGTGTAGATTAATTGATTATAACACCATGTACCACTCTGGTACAGAGTGTTGATATTGGGGAGAGTGGATGGAATATAATGGAAATCTCTGGACTTGCTGCTCAGTTAGTTCTAAAACTGCTTTAAAAGTTAAGGTCTATTTTAACAACAACAAAAGGTTAGTAACAAGGAAATATACCTGAAAAGGGTTCTGAGAGAACTGTACAGTGTATATTTTTGGTATCTGCCCATCCAGGCTTTGATGCCTTAAGAATGAGGTTGTGTGTCATCTGGAGCAAAAGCAGCTGCTGGAGATGATAAATCGCCCAGTGCAACAGCAGGCTGATTATGCAGGTACTCAGCTTAAGTAGCCCTTCCTCACCGCCAAGGCCGGAGTGATTCCAAAGCCTTTAACTTTAATCCCAAAGAGCCTGGTCTGACCCAGGACCTACCTTAGACACATCAGCCCAGTAACACATCAGATCGGCCTGAGCGATGGAAGGGAATAGGCCATGAAATTCACCAGGACTAGAAAATGCCTTTCAGGGGCAGCTCCTTCCAGACTAAAGTCAGTTCGTTACCGTCAGGAGTGTCTTACACCCCAGGTTCTGATTTAGGCCCTGGGAATGTAAGACAGTACTCCTTTATGTCCGTAATGTATTTCATATTCACTATTGCCTTACAAATGTAATTCTCCTTGCAAAAGTTTAATCTATTCCTACCTTACAGATGAGAAAGTTTAAGGAGCATAAACAGTCTGGGTGGCACACCCAAGTTGCCTCTATTTACCTTGTCTTCTCTTTTGAAGTACCTCAAAAAGGCACTACATAATAGCTGCTTCCAGAGCTGTCCTAAAACATACCCAGGCTTCCTAGGGTTGTGGTCCAAGGAAGAGCTGAAAACCAGGTCACACTGAGGGTCACACTGCCACTCAACCGAATGGAAGTGGAACCACTGTGGATCTGTGGTACATTTTCTCTAGAGCCAAAGTGGACCTGGCTTTCCTCTTAAGTTCTATTTGAAGTTGGGAAAATCAGCATTAGCTCAGCTTCATCTCATGTGACAATCTCCTTCATATCCCTGTCCCTGATTAATAAACTTCACATGTTAACATTATTAGGGAGAGGGGACTAATATATAACATAGTGAATAGATTTCTGTAATATTAGATAGAAAAAAGCTATTAAAACATGGTGTTGGCCATTTGGAGTTTTACACGTTTGGAAAAATAAACGTCGTTTGCTGGGTAGTAAAAAGGAAACAAACTATAACTCCAAATCTATTTTTAAACAGGAACCACAATGTAGACCAAGGATCAGATTCTAGTAATAAATGTAACAACCAAAATTTCCTCTCCTTGAAGTCAAGATTAGTGATTATATTGGTTCCAACAACATAAGAGAACCATGGTGTTGCTTTGTGTGTGCGTTTGAAATGATACAAGGGAAAATATAATAGGTTGCTATATTTACTGTTTCTAATTTTCCATTCTAGGCTGCAGTCTCCCCCGGTGGATAAACAGGTAACTGAGTCTCCTGTTCTGAGAAACATCTTGTAGAAACTGTGTGGTTGGCTGTGCCATGCCTGGCTGTAAACAAAGCAGCATGGAGGTGATGAATGCGCACAGGCCTCTGTGTCCTGGCCTTTTAACAGTGTCCCAAACATGCATTTGCCTGAAACTCACAGGGAGCAGCACAGCTTTGAGCAATCTCCTAAGTAAACACTAGTTCTCACTTCTTATTTGAAATTCTGTCACTTAAGAAATTGATCCTAAGAGAGCTCACAGTACGTCCATTTCCCTTAGATTTCCCTATATAAAATGGAGAGAAAAAAATATTTCTCAATCACTTAGAAATAAACAATGTAATTGTAAAATACTGTGCAAATAAATAGTATTTGCCAACCCAAAGAGAAAGATGATAAACGCTTCTGTGTCTGAGTCACCCTGTTATTTATTAGGATACTAGTGGCCCGGTGCTCGAAATTCGTGCACATTAAAAGGGGATTAATTAGAGGAAATAATTTAATATTGCTATTTGCCCTTTCTCTATAATAGAAGTGTCAGAGATGAAAGAAAATTAGTAAAATGTATATGAAAACCTTACTCCTGTCAGAGTCTGGGGCATACCACGGGACCCAGAGTCAAGTCCCCACTAATCCACATGTGCCTCAAAATCTCATGAGACCCAGACCCGGCCACCCCCACCCTTGTCAAGCCCTGCTGGGCAGTGGACATAGCCTCAGGTCCCCTGGCCTGGCGCCAGGATGGGGGGTGTGGCCTGAGGTCCCCTGTCAAGCCCCGCCAGGTGGGGGACACAGCCTGAGATCCCCTGTTAAGCCCCGCTGGGTGGGGGGCATGGCCTGAGGTCCCCCATCAAGCCCCACCAGGCAGGGGGGCGCAGCCTCAGGTCCCCCGGCCCAGCACCAGGAGGGGGGAGCAGCCTCAGGTCCCCTGTCAAGCCCTACTGGGCGGGGGGGGGGAGCGTGGCCTGAGTTCCCCCGACCCAGCACTGGGGGTGCACCTTGAGGTCCCCTGTCCAGCCCTGCTGGGTGGGGAGCACGGCCTGAGGTCCCCTGTCAAGCCCCGCCAGCCAGGGGGACACAGCCTCAGGTCCCCTGGCCTGGTGCTGGGGTGGGGGGGTGTGGCCTGAGGTCCCCTGTCAAGCCCCATCTGGTGGGGGGCACGGCCTTAGGTCCCCTAGCCCAGCAAGACAGGAAGCGCACCTTGAGGTCCCCCATCAAGCCCCGAATGGCGAGGGATGTGGCCTCAGGTCCCCTGGCCTGGCGCCGGGGTGGAGGTCACAGCCTGAGGTCCCCCAGCCTGGTGCCAGGGCGGGAGACGCAGCTTGAGGTCCCCCATCCTGATGCCAGGGCAGGGGACACGGCCTGAGGTCCTGTCAAGCCCTGCTGGGTGGGGGGGTGCGGCCTGAGGTCCCCTATCAAGCCCTGCTGTGTGGGGGGTGTGGCCTGAGGTCCCGTCAAGCCCCATGGGGGTGGGGGAGGGCATAGCCTCAGGTCCCTGCTCATTGCTCATTAAGGCTCCTTACAGGAACTTGGCCTCAGCTGTGGGTGCAGCCATCTTTGTGACGGAGTGATGGTCAATTAGCATATTACTCTCTTATTAGATAGGATAAAGCGAAGCTCACTGCTTTGCATTCTCTCATAGAGTAACTCAAGAAGGATGGGGCTTTCCCCCTCCCCCCCCCCCACTTTTTACATTATACTTATATACTTTTCTTTTCATAAATAAAATCACATTACTTTATTATAAAAATTAAAGGAGCTCCAAGGCTAAAGATAGTATTATCAGAGTTGTGTTAAGGTGGTGGGACTCTATGTAATTTGCTAGTTTCCAGATAGTCTGTACTGTGCTTATATTAATTTTGTAACTAACAATGCATATTCTGAAAGTATTACTATTTCTGGGGTTAAGGGAAACTAACTGGCTCACTGTGTGGTTTAGGATCAGCTGCTGCTCTCTGAAGAGCCACAGGTGTGTCAGCTATGCCAGGAAGTTGGCAGCCTAATGAAGGTAACTGGTGAGAAATGAGCAGGTTCTCACAGGGAGGCCCTTACACCACTAGCCCCCCCCCCCCCAATAGCAGGGCCTTTGCTGTGGAGAGTGCAGGGTTGGGGAAGGCAAAAGGAACATGCATTTATTGTGTACCTTTTTTTTTTTTTCAGTCATGTTGGTAAATCCCCATTAAAACAAATATAAGCAACTAAAATAATTTAACACAAATAAACATAAACTTATAAATATTCCTTGAGTGCCTGCTGTGTGGAATATACTGTTCCATGTGCTGGAGAAAACAGTGAGCAAAGGGTAGACCAAGTCCCTGTTCTTGTGAAGCTAATGTCCTTTATGCCATCATTTTAATAAGTGAAGAACCTCAGGCTCAGAGATGTTCAATACATTTCCCAAAGTTACTCAGCTCGTAAGTGGCAGAGCCCAGACGCAACCTGACTTTGACTCCAAAGTCTGCACTCCTCCCAGTAGTCCATCCTGCTTAGAACAGATAAGATTGGTTTTGGGTAGGGGGTTCCTTGAATTATTTGGGGAAATAGCCTCTGAGAGGGAAACGATCTCTCTCTAAACCACTTGCTTTCCCCTAAGATCTTCAAGGGTCTCTACCTGAGCACCTTCCCTGTTTGTTATGCTACTGAAGTAGTCAGAGGGAGAAAAATTCAGAAAGCGTGTCTTTGACTGCCATAGCTGTGCCTTGCTCACAGTAGGACCTTCGGCAGCTAATACCATGCCCTGTTCATAGTAGAGTCACAAGAAATGTCCTGGACAAGGAGTGTGAGAAACAAGTGCTTGGAAGAGATAAGAAAACATGCCCAATTTCTGGATACAACCTGCCTGCCACCATTTGTCATTATGCTGAATTTTAACAAATTACAGAAATATAGAAGAAACTGCTCTTCTAATTCTGGCTTCTCTCTTCTAAGCCATGCAAAATAACTCAATGTGCCAGGAAAACTGCTCCCCGCTTTCAAATAGAAGTGACCCCCTACCTCCACTGCACCCTCGGGGAGATGAGTTGTTAGAAAGTAGCATTATTTGTAGGGGAAATTATTTGTCACAGTCTCTGTATGGGGACTTTTGGGGCTGTGTGCACCACCCTACCACAGCCTGATCAGTGGCACTGCCATGGTGACCCACCTGCTGTCCTGCCACTCGGCCTCTGAAGATGCAGAGTGCTTCATAAAGGGACTAATGTCCCTATAAACAGGGTGCGGGAAGTTGCACTGATATCCCAAAGTATTTGCTTGTAGAGCATCACAGGAAAGCATTCAGCACATCTGTGTATTAGGAATTATACTTTCAGTTCATGCCCAGCACATGCTTTAATCTTGGGCTGCTACCCAATCCATCGCGAAGTCACTGCCTGCCTTACTTGGAGAATGCTTAGGTGTTTGCAAACTAATTTTTTAGAATTAGCCTACCTAACAGTGAATATAACGAATGAAAGTATGTATCCTAAAGATAATGTGTGTATTATCTGTCCTTTTTAATCCTCTTCATTTAAAATCTAAAAACTAGATTGTAAGCTTCTCTGTAGGCAGAGATCATGCATAGCAAACGTTCAGGCAATGCTTGATTAGACACTAAATGTTGATGGTATTTGGCCTTTTATATCCCATGCCTCCTTGTCCCTTCTCTTCCCCACCTAACCTGCTCTTCTCCTTATAGAATGTATGTGAGAACTGCAGAGGGACCTTCTGTGATGCCTGTTCAACAAACGAACTGCCTCTTCCTTCAAGTATTAAGCCTGAGCGAGTTTGCAATCCCTGTCACGAGCAGCTGATGAAACAGTACTCCACCAGCCCAGCATAAAGCTGGAGGCCAAGACCTGGGCCCACATGCCTCTACCTGCGTTAGACTTCAGGATTCCCCAGAGTCCAGGCCTTACAGTCATCTTGAATTGATAGAAATGGTTTAAATAAACCAGGTCCAGGAAGAAAAGACAGTGGGTGGGGTGCTGGAACTTTTGCTCGTTTTCCCTAATGACTGTATAAATAAAAGTTACTCGGTTGAACTTCTCTCTTCTAAATCTAGACAACCCCACTTTGAAGGGTTTATTTGACGGCATGTCTTTGAAAGAGCTATTCATTTGAGTGAATAGTGATAACACTGGTAGATATAATAGGACAGGGTCCTTAGCGGATAAAAATATAAAGAAAAATGATCATCTTCCTCTATTACATTTGCAGATTTGAGGAGGAAAGATAAATGTTACCTAGGATCAAAATGACAGATGTTACATATTTTCCCAGGTGCTGCTAAACATGAACATTATTTCCTCTTCAACCCCACTACCTACCTCTTTAAAGTATCTCTACCAAACTGTGAACACAAGCTCAGGGAAAATAAATTAAAAAGTAATATAAATTCTAAATGTACTTAAAGCAATATTGTAATATATTATAGTTTCAGGACAAGAATTTTCTGGTCCTGGTATGTTCATATCAGAACAAGGTGGAGGAACAGTTGCTGTTTTTCCATGTAATGACTTCAGAAGTAATGACCTGCCCTTTTCAGTCTCCAACTACAAACAAGCCACCTGTCTTCCCCAGTCTCCCCTCTCCAAGTCGTAAAGCAAATTGTTAGTTTTTAAGATGGGGTTTAACTTTTGCAAATAGGAAGTATTGAAAGCAAATCTAAGTCAGGTGGTAAGTAAAACAGTTTAATTGTGTACATGGCAGAGAACAATGAGCTCAGAATATTAAACTATTTCTTGACCAAGGGATCCTTTATTCTGAGCCAAGAATTAGAAATGGTAGACAGGTTTCTTGGAAAGTATGATACTCAAACATCTTTCAGTAACAAGCTTGGGCGGGGGGCGGGGGGCGCGAGGGAAGTATGTTTAGCAAGGGAAGGAAAAATGGTATGTGCTATATTCATTATGTTACATGGCCCTAGATTGTAACTGGGTTAGAATTCTCAGTGGAAACATCCTGGAACAGTTGTATTTGATAAATTCTGTCTCCTAAAAAAGGGTTACAGCCTGGGAAAGAGTTGTTATTTCAGAAGTCTGGTGTGTTATTTGAAGCTGAATTTTAAGAGTACTAAGGAAAAATAAAATCTAATAAATCTAGCCTAGCTTGTTGTCTTTTTTCACCTTTAAATATTTGGTTTTTTTGTGATTCTTCTTATTTTTGGCTACCTACATATATGCCAGCAGTGATATTGGTGCCACAGATAATTTGGGGAATTATCCTAAATTAACAAGTTATTTTATCATTAGTTTCAATTAAATTGGAAACAGGCAGCTCTGTACATAGACTGTAAGATGTAATAAGTAATTAGACATGAGATTTTTTTTTTTTAAGCTCCAAAGATCTATTAGTGCAGCAGCCCACAAGAGCAAGGAGACCAAGTCATAAAAACCTTGACTTAATGTTAAGCCTATCATCCTTAAAATTTGTGCTTTCCACCATTTCCAACAGCATCAACAGGAATTAACCAAAGAGGCAAACAACTTTTACACTGAAAACTACAAAACATTGCCAAAAGAAATTAATGATACCAATAAATGGAAAGACCACCCCCCCCCATGTTCATGAATTAGAAAACTTGATATCCTTTAAGATGTCAATACTACCCAAAGCCATGTAGAGTCTGTAATGTAATCTCTACCAAAAATCCCAATATAGTAGCAATGGTGGAAATAGAAGCATCCATGCTAAAATTAATACGGAATCTTAAGGGGTATCCAAATAGCCAAAATGATCTTGAAAAAGAACAAAGTTCGAAGTCTCACATTTCCTGATTTGAAAACTTATTACAAAGCTAAAGTGATCAAAACAGTGGTACTGTGATAAAGACAGAGACCAAAGGAATAGAACGGAGAGCCTAGAAATGAATTCATTTTATGAAAGGACTCCAGGTATGGCCTAGTGATTTCCAGGTAGCTCTCAGGGCCACTATCACAGCCTCATTTCAGCTTTGCTCAACAGAAAATGCCACCCCTTTTTTAAGAACTATACTTCAAAAGTAAGTGGCCATCCTTTTCTAGTAAAACATCTTTCAAGTAACTTAATATATTCTCCCCCACCCCCAAATGTTATTCCAGGTCCCATCTTAACAGTTCTTAGACATTTGCTTGGAGATTGTCAGTTATTGAAGTCTTCCATTTTATTCTCAATACTAGAGGCCCAGTACACAGATTTGTGCACACTGAAAGGAAATTAGAAGGTGGCAGCAGGGCGGGACTGAGCAAGATGGGCCCAGCCAACCTCCCACATGGGGTGGCGCCAGGGCTCGAAGGGAGTCTGTGGAATGAGCGGGGTCCCTCCAGCAGGTGGGGTCCCTCGGCCTGGCCTGTGGGGGATCGGGCCAAAACTGACCGTCTGACATCCCCCAAGAGGTCCCAGAGTGCACAAGAGGACAACTCTGCAAAGTTGCTGTTGTTCAGCAGCTCCTGCCCCCTGGTGGTCATTGCATGTCATAGCTACCAGCCAGCCAGTCAACCAGTTGCTTAGGCTTTTATATATATAGATTCCTCAGGACAGTTGATTTTGTAAGCAGGTCAGTCAATCTACCAAGTCAGAAGTCAAGTACCTGGCAATCACAATTGCTATGCCGAGAATGACAAACTTTACTCAAAGACAGCCTGTTGCCCTGGCTGCTGTGGCTCAGTTGGTTGGCCGTCTTCCCATGCACCAAAAGACTGCTGGTTCAATTCCAGTCAGGCACACATGGGTTGGGGCACATGCCCAGGTTTCAAACTCGATCCCCAGTGGGGGAGGTAGCTGATCTGTTTCCTGCTGTCACATCAATGTTTCCCTTTCTCCTCCCTAAAAATCAATAGAAATATATATTTTTTAAAGACAACCTAATACCTTGATATATGAAACTGGTTAAAAGAACCATTGACCAGTTGTAAACATGGCTGAGGATGTCACATTCCTAAGAGTTAATAATAATTAATCTTGGTAAACAGATCACTCAGGCCTCCAAGAGGCTGGGAGATGGAAAATTATGAGTCTCCAAGCAGCAATATTGCCTTGCCATTGTGGGGTGCTGCTTTCTGGCACAATACTATCATTCATACTCATTTACCACAAATAATTTACTCATTAATTAGAGCAGGTTAAAAATCAGCACAATATTATCACTTGTATTTCATTTGCCTTCTTAAGGGGGCAAGAAATAAATGGAATTTCAGCCAAGCTATCAGAAATTATAACTAGTTTCTCTTTTGCTTTTGGTCTTTATTTCCAAATGTCATTGTCAAATGGCAAAAAGAGGTGGTGAGCCTCTTGTATTTCAATTAGAACCAGGTATGTTTTGGGACAAGTTTTTGAATATACTTGTGCAGTTTCACCTGTGGGATTCAAATTAGTCTGGATCACTTGAAAAGCTTATTCTTAAATGTACCTTGGTGATCCTGTTTCACTGAATCCTTCCATATTCTAGTCTGCCTTGGCTACAGGCTTTCATGCCTTATCACCAGGTGCTTTCAAAATCCTCTCACTGGGATGTCCTAATTCTGACACAAAACCTAGAAGCCATAAAAAGGGAAATTTAAGAATTCCACCACATAAAAATATCCTGCCAGAATAAACAGTGACAAAGTGTGTGGGGAGGGGGGAGGGTGGGTGTTAAAACTAGTTCATTGCAAGAATAACAGGCTTCTGCTAACTAGTTAAGAAAAAGACCAAATAGAAAAGTGGTCAATAATCACAGAAAAGCAATGAGCAAAATTCAGATTGTGGAAACTTCTACACGTTAATCTTATCTTGTTCAAAAATAAAGGAAAAAGTAAATGGAATAGTAAATATATAAAGTAAAATAGGAAACAAGCACTTTAACTTCACTAAAGAAATTTGAATGGCCCAAAAGCTTATGAAAAAAAATTCTCCTCGACTGTCAAGGAAGACAAATTGAAACCACAATGGGGTACCACTACACACAGAATGGTTGAAATTACAGGATGACACCATTAAATAGTGAGGCTGTAGACCTAGTGGAACTCTCATTGTTTGTGGGTATGTAAAATAGGATGACCACTTTGGAAAGAGGTATGTCAATTTCTAGTAAAACTTAAATATACCAATCTTACAACTCAGGATATTCTGCCAAGTACTTACTCAAAAGAAATTAAAACATAGGTCCACAAAAAGGCTTGCACAAGAGGTTCATAGCAACTTTATTTATAATAGCCCAAATGGGAAACAGCCCATTGTCCACCAGTTGTTCATCTAACACATGGAAAGTTAAACTGTGGCATGTTCGTATAATAGAATACTACTCGGCAATGAAAAGAAACCAAGCTGAAACATATGGGTGAATCTCAAAAACACGCTGAAGAGAAATTTACACACAAACACATACTATAGGATTCCATTTCTATGAAGCTCTAAAATGGCCAAACTAATCCATGGTGAAAATCCTAACAGGGAGAGGAGATGGGAGAGGTGCAGAAACTTCCTGATGTGATGACAACGTTCCATAGTTTGCTGGGGGTTTGGGTTACAAGTTGTACATCAAGACTCATCAAGTGGTACACTTAACATTTGTTCACTTCACTGTAAATTTTACAAGTAAAAACTTTATATGCCCAAAAGCTTAAGAGTCAAATATAGTTATTTACAAACTTTGACATAAAGAAAATAGACCAATGGGTGCACAGATGATAAAGTACGGCAAAATCGGACCTTATTGAGGTGATAGGTATAGGCATGTTATAGTTGCCTTTATTGTATGCTTGAAATTTTATATTTAAAAATGTCACTTTATTGTATGATTGAAATTTGATATTTAAAAATTTCACAGGGGGGAAAAGAGGCAGAGTAACCAACTGCAATGTGTGGACTATTTAGATCCTGACATTTCAAATAGATATTTTTGGTGATAAAAAGAATTAGTATTTTTAGGAATGATGGCATTTTTAAAGTCCTATTGAAAGAGATGCACACTGAAATACACACAAATGATACTATGGTTTGGATTTGCTTTAAAATTAATGAAGGTGATTAGTATTAAGGATTGTAAGAGAACAGAAAAGGAAATTCAAAAGCTCTAAATGTGTGCACGCAAGTGTGTGCGCGCTTAACCTCTCAGAGTGGCAAAGAACAGTTGCTAATACACTGTCAGTGAGGCTATGGGGAAATGGGCACTTGCACTGCTAGTGCAAACTAAGAAAAAATATACAGATATAAATTTCATTTGATATAAATTACAAGTGCACATATTCTGACCATTTATCCTACAGAGAGAAATTTATGTATGTACAAAATGACAAATTTATACAAGGCAATTCACTTCAGCATTATAATAGCAAAAGATTGGAAACAATTTATATGTTCATTAGTAAGGGACAGGTTCAATTGCATACATCCATAGTGTATAATCACTTTTAAAAAATGAGGGAAGCCTTGGACGGTAAAAGCCTCATCCCGTACACCAGGTGGCATGTTCGATTCTCGGTTGGGGCGCGTGCAGGAGGCAACTGACCAATGTCTCTGTCTCTGTCTCTCTCTTTCTCTGTCCTTGCCTCTAAGATTAATAAAAAATAAAAAAATTAAAATCAAAAAAAGAGGAAAGATTTTGAATAATGACATCAAATGATCTTTAGGATATATTAAATGAGAAAAGGGTTCAGAATAGTATGTATAGTATGCTATAAAGAAATGAAAATGTTGCCCTAGCTGGTTTGGCTCAGTGGGTAGAGTATTGGACTGCGGACTGGAAGGTCCCGGGTTCGATTCCAGTCAAGGGCACATGCTCTGGTTGCGGGCTCGATCCCCAGTAGAGGGTGTGCAGGAGGCAGCCAATCAATGATTCTCTCTCATCATTGATGTGTCTATCTCTCTCTCCCTCTCCCTTCCTCTCTGAAATCAATAAAAAAAAACTTTAAAATAAAAAAAAGATGAAAATGTTTATTATATTTGCTTATCTATACAGTAAGTATCACTGGAAGTTTACATTAGAAAGTGATGACAGGGCTGCCTAAGGGAATAAGTGGCTGAAGTACAGGATCAGAGGAAGTACACCCCTTCATATCTCTAGAATATTATTTCCTTCAAAAAATAAAATATAAACAATTTAAAAAATTATCTTGTTTATTTTTCATATCATCAAGGTTTAAACACCAAATAAAACCTTCTTATATCCCCTTCCTAAAATGAAGAAAACCACCCAACTAAAAAACTGGGCAAAAGATCTGAACAGACACTTCACTAAAGACAATATGAAGATTCAAATCTATAAAAAGATTCTCAACATCTTATGACACTATGGAATCACAAAATAAAAGGAGATACCACTACACACTTATTACAATAGCTCAAATTCAAAACACTGAGAACACCAAATGCTGACAAGGATGAGTTGCTACAGGAAATGGTACTCATTGCTGGTAGGGATGTAAAATGGTACTGCCAGCCGCCTTGGAAGCTAGTTTAGCATTTCTTATTAAAACTAAAGTCTTACCATGTGATCCAGCAATCCCACTCCCTGGCATTTACCCAAGTGAGTTAAAATACTATGTACACACAAAAACCTACACATGACTGTTTATAGCAGCTTTATTCCCTTCGTACAAACTTCAAAGAGTATCTTCTAATCTGCTGAATCAGGAGGGAAAAGTCCATTCCTACCACGTTAGAGCAATATTTTTGAAAGACAATGGAACTTAGGCCTGCCTCTACTGCTGAAATACCATTCTGCTCTATAATGTGTCCTACCAATTGAATATAAACCCTTTCACATGATTTAGGGGAAACTATGAAAACAAAAGAATGTTTTAAATTGTAAAATGAGTAGGATGCAACCCAGAGAAAAATCCCCAAATGAGATTCTGCTGAGGAATGGTTTAGGGCAGAGGATGCCAATAGGGCATTTGACTAATAAGCAGGGCCCTTGCCTCAAAATGTCATGAGGATGGAAGTGCTTTCTCCTGCTGCTTCCTCCCCACTCTGCAGGTATATCCAGGCTTCAGAGACTTCCGCTCCATAGCTGACTCAGTCTTCCTCCTACCTGGCAGAAGCCACCTTCATCCAGGCAGAGAGGGACAAATACTCTGGGTTCTGCTTCATTCTCTGGCATCAGTGAGTATCTCAGATCAGATAACAATCTAGCAATTTCCTCCTTGGTATCTACACAAAAACCTACACTTTGATAAGCTTCCTTATCAGAGTCCTCCCTTACAGCTCCTTGAGAAGTAGCTAACTAAAGCAGTATATGGGTAACCTGGCCATATCCAATCTGGCAATTTTTATAGTTTTCCCATAAAGATTATAAAGACATAAATAGAAGAGAAAACCTCTGTCATTACTTATTTCAATAGCAACTGATAACCCAGTTTTGTCAAATTTTGGGAAAGAGAAATATGTCTTTTGATTGGATAGAAATAAAAGATCACTTTTATTCTATCATGTGCTTTTTGACACATGCTTTTTTACACCTGCCTTCTCAGCAAGCATTCATTTAGTAGCCTAAATTATGAGCAATAACTTGCTAAAGGGAGGCTAGGAAAAATACATGAATTCGTAAGACTTCCCATTAATGGCCACCTTTTTACTGAGAGCTCAGCCACTAGTGTGGCAGGAAGATACACCCTTTCCAGCTTACCCACACCACACAACACTTTAAGGCTTTTGCTCTCATTCTTTTCCCAGAGATATGCAAATGAAATTCATTAGCTCCAAAATAAAGTACTTGCAAATGAATTAATTCTTCACCACCCCCAATCCCAAAAGACCCTACAGATTTTTTCCACAGCAAATTGGATGCCTACCGCTAAAGGGAGAGAGAAAAGATCACGTTCTAGCAGATCATACAGCTACAGACACCAGTTTGCACAGCTCAGTACACATATATGAAAACGTATTTCCATCTAAGTAGTAATGCTGAAGCTGTTAAACTGGGTAAGTCATGTTCTTATTGGATGACAAACACAACTGAAAGTTAATCATGTTTCCTTATAATAATATACCAGGACTTGATGTAATAAAAATATATTTGGTTTATCCACACACTCCAAAATAAATACTCTTAGGTAATCTGCCTGAACCAAGCTTTCATTTATTAACTATTTACAGTACAGTGATTTTGTATCTAAGCTGGTAATCAAAGATGGTTATGTACTGAGTGAGAGAAGACATAATCTCTCTTCCAAATATCACCTCTCAGAAATCTGGACTAATTCGATTTTAAGATCTAGAATTGCATCTCTTGGTAACTACATAGCAGTAGTGACCCTGAGAACAGGAACAAGGCAAAGAAAGTATACAGGACTTTGATTCTCCTACACAGGTGCACATAAAATTAGTTTATTAATGACTACATTTTCAAGCCAGCCATTTTGATCCAATATTTAAATAACAAGCTATTTAATATGAAAGCAGAATGTACTGCCACAATGTGACAGAAGTACAGCTTTATCCATAAACCCTTCACACAATTATACATTAAATGCTATTTTTATTTAAGCAAGGCACCCCTACTTGTTCTAAAATATGGGATGTGCTACCCCACTGAAAAAGCAAATGAAGGGACTTAGGTTTTTTCCTATCTAAAGCTGGTTTAAATTCAAGTGAAGCCATTAGGTCCTTAGGGACTGTTTTGAGATGTCACTTCACAGTTTTGAGACTAACACCCCTAATGTTTACCCAAAACCAAAAAAGGGGGTCAGGGAATGGGGATGTGTTCAGACAACATTTAAGTTGAGACTAGAATTCCCTCCTAAAGCACACAGGCACTATGTTAAATGCCAGCAGCACAAGCTTAGAAAGGCCAAACATTTCTAAAGATGTGACACTGCCAAATAGTTGTCCATTATACTAACCAATGGTATTTATTTTTTTGTCTCAAATCTTTTTTTTTTTTTTTTTTTTTTACATTCCTACCCCTTAAGCCATCAATACACCTAAAATTATAACTACTCTACCAAACCATAATGATTCAAAGGTCTGAAACCTTTCTTTGCTTTGGTGAGTATTTGGTTAAAATAAATCAGCATTTTATTCCATAGGAAGTTTATATCAGAGCTCTCAAAAAAATCATTTTTAAAATGGGAGGAAGATTTTAAAGGACAGTGCTGAATAAAAATATGCAGTCTTTATATTGGATAACATAATCTCTATGAAAACAAATTATTTAATCATAAAATAAAGACCAGATTTGTAAATCAGATCCTATCATGGACAGTTTAAACAAAACTTAAATTTGTGTTTTATTTAATTCCAAACTGAATCTTCCCTTTTTCTTTCTAAACAGTCCACTACGGAATTTTTCTTAAGCAATTAACCCAAAACCCCCATATCCTTTCTCTAACAACTGCTGCTAAAACACTGGAACTGTATATCCCATATCCAAGAAAGAAGTGCAAATGAAATGCTTCTTGCTTCATCCTGAAAATAAAACAAAAGGTACAGCACATTTACTATAAACGAAAAAGGGTTGAACATGTTCCCATATCATTTAAAATAACCAATTCAGTAATTTTTTCTTTCCAATTTCATGCAACCTATCTGAAAAATCAATTAAGTTGAGATAAAAAAATTAGTTAGGCATCAGTATTTATAGCCTGGTATGAAGATAGGGAGCCTTTTAAAGTGGAGCACAGAATATATTTTACACAGATTTTAGCTAATGTAAATACATAGTATCAGGAGATTGTGGTATTTTACATCCAAAAACAGCCCATGACAACTATTATAAAGAAATGTCCCAGGTGTTTTCAAAATCTCATTGAGTATCTACCACTACATGTAGAAAAATGATTACAATGAAATATATTAAAAGATTTGCCCTGGTCAGTGAGGCTCAGTTGGTTGGAGCATCATCTTGTACACCAAAAGGTGACAGGTTTGAGTCCCAGTCAGGCACATACCTAGGTTGCGGGTTCAATCCTGGGTCGGGGAACTTAAGGGAAGCAACCAATCAATATTTCTCATACTGATGTTCTCTCTCTCTCTCTCTCTCTCTCTCTCTCTCTCTCTCTCTCTCTCTCTCTCTCAAATCAATAAAAACATATCCTTGGGTGAGGATTAAAATATATATATAAAGATTTTATATAAATACTAGAGGCCCGGTGCACGACATTCGTGCACTGGGGCGGGGGTCCCTCAGCCCAGCCTGCACCCTCTCACAGTCTGGGACCCCTCAGGGACCCTTAGCGCTGCTGCAGAGATGGGAGAGGCTCCCGCCACCGCTGCTGCGCTCACCAGCCAAGAGCCCAGCTTCTGGCTAAGCGGCGCTCCCCCTGTGGGAGCACACTGACCAGGGGAAAGCTCCTGCGCTGAGCATCTGCCCCCTGATGGTCAGTGCATGTCATAGCGACTGGTCATTCCATCGATTTGCATATTAGGGTTTTATTATATAGGATGATGTGTGTGTGTGCGTGCGTGCGTGTGTGTGTGTGTGTGTGTGTGTGCGTATATGTGTGTGTGTGCGCGTGTGTGTGTGTATATATATATGTATAAAAAGACTTTATAGGGGGGAAAAAAGAAAAATACCATATAACATTTAGTCAAGAGAAAAGACATCAAGACATATTTAGATTTGTCACATGTAAGTTAACCCTATGAAATCATAAACTTCCTAGTACAACCATTTTCATAACATCACTTTAGGAAAAGAAACAGTGGTACATTAAGTGTACATATCACTGGTATACTCTGGTTTCAAATGTATCACTTTAAACATTTTAAAAATATCTTAGAAATGAGGAAATGTGCTCAAAGTTTTTATAGAAAGAAAAACAAATGCAAGCACATTGCCAGTGTATTATGATTTATAGCTATTAAAGGTGAAAAATTATTTTTCAGCTCACAGAATGATGAATGTTGAGAAAAAATGCAAAAATCCTATATATGGGGAAAATACTCAAAGCCACTATCTATACATATAAAAGCCTAAGCAACCATTCAACCATGCGACCGGTCGCTATGACGCGCACTGATCACCAGGGGTCAGATGCTCAACGCACAGGATTGGGCTCCCTCCTGTCTGGATTGGGCCTGCAGGGATCGGGCTCCCTCCTGTCTGAATCGAGCCCCCCACCCCCCACCCCGTCTGGATCTGGCTGGTGGGGATCTGGCCTGTGGGGATAAGGCTCCCCCCTATCTGGATTGGGCCTATGGGGATCAGGATGAAACAGTTTCGCCAACATCCCCCAAGGGGTCCCAGATTGCGAGAGAATGTAGGCCAGGCCAAGGGACCCCACCGGTGCACAAATCCATGCACTGGGCCTCCAGTCTATATATACAAAAGCCTAAGCGACCGAACAACCAGTCGCTATGACACACACTGACCACCAGGGGGCAGACGCAGGAGCTGCCCCCCCTGGTGGCCAGTGTGCTCCCACAGCCAACCTCCCGCGGCCCCTACCCCTGGCTGGCCAACCTCCCACAGTCCCTCCCCCGCCAACTGGCTGGCCCCAATGACCCCAATAAGGGCCTCCGGCCAACCTCCTGTGGTCCCTCCCCGGCTCAGGCCGGCCAACCTCCCGTGGGCCCTCCCCCCCCACCCAACCTCCCGCAGCCCCAATTGGCCCCTATCGCCGGCCAGGCTGAGGGACCCTACCCGTGCACAAATTCATGCACTGGGCCTTTAGTACAATCATAATAAATTCTGTTTCCCAGGAGAATTCCACTCCTTACAGTGATGCTTCAATTATCATGATCAGTTTCATCTTTATTAAAGAGAACAGTTTCCACCATATTACAAATTAATAAGTTAATGATTAATTTATCAATTGAAAACAGTTTCCACAATTGGACCTCTTGAGTTTACCTTATTATCTGGAGTCCCTGGAAGTCTTATTTTCCCTTTGGACATGAATTCAGGAACAATTCAATATACCTATGCTCTGAGAATGACAAAAAGAGATTCATTTCAAAAAGCTGAAAAGGCAGAAATAATATCATATAGCCTTTTTTCTCATAGTTCAGACAGAAACTCAAACCCTTTGTCCATTCGCTTTCTTAAACTAAAATATAAAACCAAATTAAATCCTAATTAACTTTGGATAGGAATATGAAGGATCATTAGCAGAAAAAAAATGCTTTTCATTACAGTATGTCTCATCCTTTTTACATTTAATTTAGTGGTAATGGCAGAGTACAATTTTTCCAAGGAAATATTCTAGGAAAAATCCAAAACATAAAAAGGCATTTGTAAGCAGACATGTATGAAAATGACTATGAAAACCATGGCAGTACTTACGAACATGGGACCGATCCTTGAGCATAGCTGCAACAGCATCCTCATGGGTATCGAAGTGCACATCAGCTTCTCCAGTGGCCTTCCCACTGGAACTGTATTCCATGGTGATTCTAACAGGCTTCAGTGGAGCAAAAAACTAAACAACAAACAAATGAAGCCAAAAGGAACATAATGGTACTAGGTCCAATTTCTAGAAGTCTAGTAGTTCTGCATTTTCCTTTCAGGCTTTGATTCATACACTTCAATTTTTTTTTTTTATTTTTTTTTAGGAAATATCTTCTACCATCCCTTCTGGCTTTTCTGATCTTCTTAGAACTCCAAGTTCATTTCAAATATCTGGTCACAGACAACTTATACTATAAATACAATACCATGCAACAAATGGTTCTCGATGTGCTTTTTATACCAACAAAGACCACTTTTATTATTCCTCCCACACACATCCTTCCACTTCTAAGGACTATCTGTATATACTACCACATATACTTTATTTCTTAATAATTCAATTTTACCATTTTTTCATCAGGCATGTACCTGATAGCCATTTATCAACACTACATAACAGAGCTACCACACTGAACAATTGTCATTCCAAACCAAAGCAACAAAATGTAATGCCTTAATGAGACTGCAACCTTCATTTAGGTGACAATTTGATACCTATCAGGCTTCTTGAAATAATAAAGACAACTCTAAGGCTCACTAACTGAAAACTCTAGGTTTGAATCTATCTTAAGTTTATGCCCTCAAGTTCATGAAGTCAGTAAGTACTTTGTTGTTTTAGCTTTCCATTTTATACAGTACCTATCATGAAATAAAAATATCCTTAAAATTTTTTCCTCAAAAAAGTTAGGGAATCATAACGCCACATGGCTACATGGTCTAACGAAAGCTCCAAGCACTTAGGAGTACTGAATTCTTGTCTAGGACCTAACTGCTCTGTGGCCACTTCCTCTGGGTCTCAGCTCACTAAACTCAAAACTGAAGAGGTTGAACCAATTTAGAGGAAATCCACTTTCTTTGAATACTAAACCCACATCATACTATTGTGCATCAAAAAAATCCTCTCATCCACTATACATGTCACCTAAAATGCAATAAAACCCATACTTCTCAGGTTCAGAGAATAAAACAAGCCTCCACAACTATGGAGAGGTAAATCGTACTGTCCAAAGATACTCCAGAAATACTGTATCTTCTTCTCTACCTTCCTGAAATTAATAGAAGCTCCATTTTAAAACTTTTACTCTAACCCACTGAGATTAGATATCTTACTGCCACACACGTTTATAATGTCTTGGGCATTGGCTTGGAAAGGCAATCCTCTCATATGAACAAAATGTAGTGAAGATGTAGTTCCAAAATCACCAGGCTCCGGAAGCTTTTCTGACATCTCCTTAGGCAATTCTGAAAAGTGGAACAAAAAGCACCGTCAAGAGCATAAAAGCTTCAAGAGTCATTAACAGATTACAATTAGGTATGACATTTATGTCAAAATCCTTAATGCCTCTTGAACCAGTAAGGAAGAAGGACTTCAATTTTGAAAGCCAAAATGATCTGAAATTTCTGCCTTCTTACAAATAACACCTGAACACCCATAAGAATTTAGTGCCAAGGGCAACCCTTTTTGGGACCCTTTTCGCCTGCCCAAAGCTCTACTCTTGATGTAATAAACTTCGCTTCGCTTAAAAATTTAGTGCCTCAATCCATGACCAGATTCCAAAAGAACATCTTATATAATAAAAGCCTAATATGCTAAATGTGCGGTCGACAGGTCGGTCGTTCAACCAATCAAAGTGTAATATGCTAACGATATGCTAAGACTGATCAACCGCTCACTATGACATGCACTGACCTCCAGGGGGCAGACGCTCTGACCAGTAGGTTAGCTTGCTGCTGGGGTCTGGCCGATTGGGACTGAGCGAGATGGACCAGACAGGCTCTGGAGCCCTCCCACGGTCCCTCCCTGGCTGGCTAACCTCCCATGTCCCTCCCCAGCCCCGATTGTGCACCAGTGGGGTCCCTCGGCCTGGCCTGTGCCCTCTCACAACCCGGGACCCCTCAGGGGATGTCAGAGAGCTGGTTTTGGCCCCATCCCACAGGCCAGGCCGAAGGACCCCACTGGTGCACGAATTCTAGGCCTCTAGTCTTTCTATAATAAGAGAGAGTGGGGAAAAATGATTATTAATGAAAAAAATCAAGGAAAAAGTAATTTTCTGGGTTATAAGCACTGAAAATTAAATAAATATGGTAACAGGATAATCCCAGGGCACCAGTTTAAAAAGGATTTAGCAAACTTCAAAGATTTCAAATGTTGCTTTGGGTTAGGAATAAAAGAAATAATTAAATACAGAGGCAAACAAAACTCCTTACTTCAGTCAACATTCCTGCTTTCTACCTATATCTTTTCCCACCTTAGTTTTAAATATTGACATTTAACTTCCTGGTTTTATTTGTGCCACCAGCTTATCTGATGTAGGATCTACAAAAGTTATTAAATTTTAAAAACCTATGAAATAATTAAGGCTTTCTGCATATATTCAAAGCACATACTACACTCAAAGACATATTAAATCTTTAATTCAATTCCCTTCTCCAATAGTCTTAAATTTCATACAAATTGTAAATATATATATATATATATTTTTTTAACAAATATCAAGACATACAAGATAGACCCAATGAGTCTCAACAAGAGGCAGATCCTTACCAATTTCTTTCTCACTTTCATAAGCTGTCATAGGTCGAATATCCTCATTTACTTCCTGTTCTTCAAAGACCACATCTGGCTCAGTTATATACTTAGCTGTAGGAGATGCCATTTTCTTTCCCTTATGAGAACCAATATGTGTTCGAACTTCATTCCTTCTGCTTGGAAATATCTCTATATATCTATGTCAAAGCAAGAGAACATCACAAATGGTGCAAAGCAATTTTACAATGAACTCATTTAAAATAAAACATGCATATATAGTATTTCCAATAGCTTATGAAACACAAGTGTCCAAAGATAACAGGTGATAGTAAGAACAGAGATTATTAGCCCATGTAAAAGTACTCTTAACAGAACAGATCACTGATTTAATCCTCCCCAAGGTGAGTTTTCTTCATATACATTTGAACAACATTTTTACCCTGTTCTGCTTCACGAGAACAACTATGCTATAGTTAATCGTGTGTATGCAAAGAATTGATCTGGTAAGAAGAGTTTTGTTTTCCACAGGTGGTTAACAATCTATGGAAGCTTTAAAATTCAATTCTGTGAAAATTAATCATATTCGTGTAAGAGATTAAGTCACAGTATATGAGGAGCTAACTTCCTTCAGAACTTCATTAAGAGTTTATTTAATGAGAATTCATGAACATTTAAATGTCAATTCTGATCTGCTTGGCAGTGAGACTCTATTACATCTAAGCTTCTGGATCTAATTTTCTTTTTCTCAACACTGCTTTTCCAAATCAGGTTATTAAGCTTGAAGTGTAAAAATCATTTTATATAAAGACCTATAAAGATTAGGTGGGCACCATTTCTTAATTTATTAAGAGTTCTACATTGCCTTAACATTCCCACATAAAATAACTTTGGTGTGTTCCAAGATACATTATAATATGAAGAGTGCTGAAAGAAAAAGGGGAGGGATGTTGCTTTGCATACTTTTTTCACTTGAAACAAATTTAATAAAGACCTTTGAACCAATTATATAAGTAATTCTGAAATACAATGGCTTTGGATTGGCTTTTTTGAGTACTCCTCCAAAATTAAAGTTAAAACATAAAAGAAGCCACCCATCACTCTGTGCATCCTAAGGTGATGTGATATAGTCTACAGAATCATCTACAGAGTATCCACATCAAAATGTTAACTTGAACCAATTCAAGACTTTAGCTCTCGCTTCCAGTTTCCAGGAGTAATACAGGATACAAAGGAACAAGTTAAATGACACCATGAGGATGCAATAAGATAAAAATAGGACATGAGACACTGTACAGGACATCTGTCCCAATTTCTTCAAAAGTCAATGACATTTATAAAGGGAGAGGGAATAAAAAAATAAAGAAGGGGATTTGCTCTACTTTAAGAACTGCAGACATAATAGTCAAATACAGTGTGGGTCATGTCTAGATTTTGGTGCCAAAAAAAAAACAATTGTAATGATATATTAGGTATAATTAAGATAATGTGATTATGGATCCACATTAGATAAGTTGTTGGTAATTTTGTTAGATGTGATAATATTGGGGTCATGTAAGAAAAGTATTTTTTTAATTGATTTTAGAAAGGGGGGGAGAGAGAGAGAGAGAGAGAGAGAGAGAGAGAGAGAGAGATGCATCTATCAGTTGCCTCTCACACGTGCCCGACCAGGGATGGAACCCATAACCACTGGGAATCGAACCCGAGATCTTCTGGTGCACGGAAGGATATTCCAACCGAGTCACCCAGCCAAGGCAAAAAACTATATTTTATAGATGCATACTGAAATAACAGATACAGCAAATTACCACGTCAATGACTTGTTAATCTAAATGAAAGGCATTTGAAAGCTCATCATACTACTCCCTCTACTTTTCTGTTTAGATCACCTGACATTCATATTACAGTGCATTCCTCAAAATGACCCAATGTATGATACTCCTGCGTCACTAGTATCTACCTTACTCACCGGTTACCAATTTCTTCCCTGTGTTTCAATAGGGCTTGGTTGGCCATTTCTGGTTCTTCAAACTGCACATAGGCTTCTCCTGTCTTTCTTCTCCCTCTATAGTCCATCACAAAAGTAATGTCTACTATATTCAGTCCTAGGACACCAAAAGAAATTATCACAAATTAGTGCTAACAGGAACTTTTTATACTTAAAATTAACTCATTCATTCACATACTAATTTTTTTACTTTATTAGTAAAATTTGAGATCCATTTTGCCAGTCCCAAAACTAAGATAGCTAATTGAAAGAAAATTATTATGCAGCCAAAAACTAGTAACACCTACACATCTGTATTTCCAGAATGTTTAGGGTCCAAGCAGTTCATGTAAAACACAATTCTCTTCCTATCTTTTTCTGCCATTATGTAATAGGAGAAATAGAGATTTAGACTAACATCACTACTAATGTAACAATGCATATCTTACAGCTATGAATTCTAATTCATATGAATTGTTAGCCTTAATATGGACACTGTTATGAGAAACACTTATGTAATTCATAAATACTGGAAATCCGAATGAAGAGTTCTCCCCTAAAGAACCTAATATAACTGCATGCAGTTACCTAGGAAAAGGAGACAATGCGGGGAGGGGGAGGGCATATGAGGCTCCAAACATGATAAAACTGAAAAGCACCTGCAAAGAAGTCTATAATGTCTTTCTCATTGCAACTGTAAGGAAGTCCTCTCAAGCGAACCACACCATCATTTACCACAGGGGAAGATTTAACCTGCAGGCTCTTCATTAAGGCATCCACATCTTCATTGTTTATCTCATATACTACAAAGCAAATGCACAAAAGACATATCAAATTTACATAACAAAGGAATACGCCTTTTTAAAAAAATGTATCAAGAATTTTAAAACTAGTATTTTTTTAATCTTTATGTACTTCTCTGGAGAAAATAACATGACATTTATTGACTATTTATATGTGCCAGGCGTCATTCATTTAAACATCACAATTTGTGAGATAAACTTGGTCAACATCTTCATTTTATAGATAAGAAACAGAGATGATCTCTGCGCTTCATTTTTGTACCCTGAAAAAGGGTATATTCATAATATCTAACTACTTCACTATTGCTCAGGATCAAATGAGACTGCCTTGGAGAGTACAAAGTCTTATGTAATGATCCTGAAAAGCCACAAGGTGACTTCACGTACCTTCCACATACCGCTGCCCCATGTACAAGCGGTGCTTTTCTAAGGCTTTCTGCACATCCTGCTCTGACTCCATTTCAATCAAGGCATCACCTCTTCGTTTGCCATCTCTATTTAACAGGAAGTGTATTCCATTCTCACCATTACGGATTCTGCAGTCTAAAAGAATGTGAATAAAAATCAATTAAAACCAGAAATCAATTATACGAGCCACTAGAATGCAATCTACCAACACCAAAACAAGAACCAAAATGCCTGCCATATTCCTAACACAAGCCCCCATCACTGAAGCTGTCCAAATGCCAATGAGGTGGTAATCTCTAAAAAGTTCCACGTGAAAAAGATAAGCAAACTTTACCACATACATAAGTTTATGGTCTCCTGGTCATTAAATGGCAATTTAAACTAGGATCAACAAAAAAATGTATTATGTCCTTCTCAATGCTTCTATGGTTATGTTTATGCGTAAGTGTCTTCTTTTGTTACAATCACAACCAGAAAAACTCTAAAATATCTCCTGTAAGAATAATTTTGCTACCATAATTTAACTTTTCTTCTTTTTTATTACTATGAAAAGACATTCCCTATTGCATACTTCTTATAATGGGAGCAAGTGGAAGATATAAATGACTTTATACAATGCTTGACCACACAATGCTATACATATTAAGGTACTTGGTATAGGTTACATTATTTTTACAACATTTAAGGTAGCATCTTCTAAAACTCTCTTAAAAGGAAAATTAAGAATCAGTCAGATATAGAAATAAAAAAACTAGCCACAGATATGTAACCCTCCAAACATATTAAGGAAACTATGCCACTTGATACTAAGTGATCATGTATTTTAAATGTATGTTTTGCATAAAGAGCTACTCAACCCATGTTCCCGCTAACATATTTCCACTAACACGTTTGGCTTTTTGATCTGTGCATATCAAAACTTCAGAGAAAACTGGTTTTATGTATTAAATCTTAGTCCTAGCATTTAACTTTTTGTTGTTTTAACATTAAATTTTTTGTTGCATTCAGTCTTTAAACCTGGTATATAAACAAATAGCACACATAGTGTCACTTGGTATGCACCAGTTGAGACAATTCTCAACCATCAAATAAGATGTTTATGGCATAGTTTAACTTGGATTTTGTGGGACTATCTTTTGCTCAGACAAAATTACACATTTAAAACATTACCTGAAAAAAAGCTAAGCACATCTTCGACAGTGCACGACCATGGTAATCCTTGAGCTCGAATCAGATAAACATCATCCACTTCCTCTCCTAACTTGGATGGAGGCAATTCATACTCAGGGGGAGGTGGAAGGTCTTCCAGGTAGGTAGCTTTAGACTCCTTCCAAGAGAAATGAAGAAATATAAGATTTCTTTGACAACTTACTTAGAAAATGTTTACTTCTAG